>NW_019396312.1:0-128706 GCF_000591075.1 Eurytemora carolleeae | reverse complement strand
AATGTCCCATCCTTGAAAATATGGTTTGTCATCTTGCATTTTTGTGTCTACGCATACTCAGCTTCTCACGCAACCTCGTCTCCCCAACCCTGGCTCTACGCGGTCTCTGCAAAAATTTGCACTTTGCAATTCTCTGTTGAGTTGGATTGGAGTCCGGAGTTAGAGAGTCGGGATGTACCAGTGCACCGCTACTTGCAGTTCTATCTTTCCAGTCATTCTACAGACAGGGTGAAGAAAACTCATACATAGGACAACTAGTAGTGTAGAACATAGAACTTGTACTTAATCAGATAAAACACTTGGAGAAATGATCTTCTAAGTTTAATAATAAAGTCTCCACTATTGATATATCATTGAAATAGTTGAGCAGAATGGTTCTCAGCGCCGGGTACACAAGCAAGGTAAGATTACACAGCAAATTCTTTAACATTGACCCTTCTCGGCTCTGGGTACTATTACTAGACAAATATAAAATGTCAAGTAATGGTGACAGCTTTATTATGTATATATATATACATGCTTATATAATCTTGATTGTATGTTGAATGTATAGTTTAGAACTTTAGATAAAGTTGCAATGTCATTCTCCCAAACTTCCAGTTATAATTAAATTTTCTAAATATTAAATTAGGAAGACTTGTAAACTAGAGCAAAGAGTTCAAAGAATTGTCGAGAAAATAATTCATTAGACTAATAATACAATTTCTCTGATCTGTATTCCTTCAGATTTTTATTTTGCTGTATTAAATTCCAAAGTTTTGTCTTTATACTTTTAAACTTTTAGCAATTGGGCCATGCACAATGTACATTAGAATTTTATCCATATTTTTATCGAAAAAGTCAAAAGTTTGCCAGTATTTCGGCAAAAAAAAGTTATTGGAAAATAACTTTTCTGTTTATTTCTGAATTTTTGCATGGAAAGGGAAAAAGGGGGAGACAGAAGCAAGATAAGGTTATGCAACTTTTTTCTCCTTAAATCTAAAGCAGTGAACTATTTGCAGTATCATGTTTAGAATTTTTCTACTACTGCAGTTTGTTTTCCCAGTGTTGGGATAGGATAAGAAGGAAGGTTACTCGGCTTTATAGACCTGCACAAATTGCAGTTTAAGCCAACCTAGCAATAAAAATTAATTATTCCGAATATTTAAAGTTTAGGGCTTGGCAATGATATTTTATTTTAAATGCAGTTGCAGACTAGAACCCCCCGTCTTAAACCCCGTGCATTGCTTTATAAACACGAACATTTCACGTGTTTTTAATGTATTAAATCCACCAGATACATTTTAAACATCTATCAAGGCATAATGTCCGCCTGTTTCGATAATTTGTCCTTGTTTAAATATTCGTCGTTATTAAGAATACGAGGTTCAGAATACTAATATTTAGTATCTGTCACATATTTAATTAAGATAACTGTATTTTGGTCAAGTTTGCTTTTATTAAACTTTGTGATTTTTCTCTTCTTATAAAGATGAGCTCGATCGTTACAACACGTTCGTTTTTGCATCTTTTGGGATAATTTTTAGATCGTTACAACACGTTCGTTTTTGCCTCGTTTGGGATAATTTTTAGATCGTTACAACACGTTCGTTTTTGCATCGTTTGGGATAATTTTTAGATCGTTACAACATGTTCGTTTTTGCATCGTTTGGGATAATTTTTAGATCGTTACAACACGTTCGTTTTTGCATCGTTTGGGATAATTTTTAGATCGTTCTTTGCATATATCTTCTGTCAGGGAATAAATTTGACATTGTAAGAAAAAAATGTTTAGAATAAACAATTTAAAAAACTTTTGCTATTCTTACGCAATGCCAAATTTTGACCCTGAAAGTAAATATCGGTTAAACAACGAGAAATAACGAACCTGCTGAATACATACATGCCCTGAAATTGAGAACACAAAACAATGCTGATCGTTTATAAAATGGTTTCGAAAATTAGACAAATTTGTTGATAGTATTCACACTAGTTCGAACATCCGCCAAAACCGTGCATCCGCTCTAGTTAGAATATCCGCCAATACCATGCATTCGGCCCTGGTAAATATCCACCAATACGGTACATCCGCCCGTGATAAATTTCCGCCAATACCGTGTATCTTTCCTAGTTTAAATATCCTCCAATACTTTTATCTTTCCTAGTTTAAATATCCTCCAATACTTTTATCTTTCCTAGTTTAAATGTCCGCCAATACTTTTATCTTTCCTAGTTTAAATATCCGCCAATACTTTTATCTTTCCTAGTTTAAATATCCGCCAATACTTTTATCTTTCCTAGCTTAAATGTCCGCCAATACTTTTATCTTTCCTAGTTTAAATTTCCGTCAATATTTATCTTTCCTAGTTTAAATGTCCGTCAAAACTTGTATCTTTCTATAGTTTAAATATCCGCCCGTACGTTGATCTTTCCTGGCTTAAATGTCCGCCAATACTTTATCCGCCTGAATTTAGTTGTCAACCAATACGTTGTATCTGCCATATTTTAAAAATCCGCAAATAATTTGTATCCGCCCTGGTTTAAATATCCGCCCTGATTTAAATATATGTCTATTCTACATCCGTATTTAATTTCCTTTTTCAAGCTCTATACGTATACGGAATAAAAAATAAAGTAACCAAAAATATTTAAAAGAAATATTAAACACGATGTAGAGTGAATTTATTATTTTAGGGTTGTCTAATAACACATTAAGATACCAGTAATGGCAAAATTTAATTGTATTGTCATTTCAGCAGCTTTCTTGTACTACCAGAAAATTTCTTTTCCTACACTTTTTCTCCCCCCCCCCTCCCCCTTCTCAATTTACATTTCAGTCCGTAACTTTTAGACCTTTTTGTCTTTTTTACATGCAGTTCTCTTGCTGTTTTGTTCCTTGTTTTTATTCAATGGATTTGTAATGATCTTAGTAACAATGTTTTGTTGTATGATGATATCAAAATCTAAAATTATAATTTAGTTGAATAAAAATAGTTCTGTACTAAATAAGTCTTTGATACATAAACTGCGAGAAAAGTCCTAAAATTGTCGATGAACTAAAAGCACTTCGAAACAAAGAAAATTATGTTCAAAATTTCGAAATCCTATCGATAGTTTGATATTATTAACAAAATGTTAGAATTTTCTAACAGATCGAATTCCAGTCTTCATAATCAAAATTTATTTATACAAAAAGTTTTATAGCTTTACTATATCCAGAAATTCAGCATGAATTTTTATATTTCACGTTTTCTGTTCAAATCTATTTTTAATGGTGGTTAGCGCAGGGGCTTAATGCAACCTAACGTTTAACTTTTGACCCCATTCCGACCCTTTTAACATTGTTTATTTCTTTATGGATACATTTACACTTTCCATGGTTAGTACCATATAAGGCCTAACTTTTACGAACTGTCCTTTTTCTGTATACATTAGTTGTTGTTCCCCCAGCCTTTCTGGGGGTTAACATTTTATTTTTTTTCACAATTTAATCTAAAGATCACAAACTTGGAGAGAATTTTATCAGAATTAATTATAGAATTTTATTAGATTTTTTCTCATAATTCAAAGTTTATATTTTATTCTTTTACAGGCTAATATACATGTGTTCAGAGTTGAAAAAGTCAATATTTAAATTAAACTATTTCATACTTCTGTTTAAACGAAACAAAAACAAGTGCACTACAGTTAAATAAAGTTTCAAGTCATGCAAAGTATGACCTGTAAAAATGCATTCAGAAATCAAATTATTGACAAAACGGCGTTCCCATTTTCAAACTGCCCTCCCATCCGCTTATCTTCAAACTGACCTCCCATCCGCTTATCTTCAAACTGCCCTCCCATCCGCTTATCTTCAAACTGCCCTCCCATCCGCTTATCTTCAAACTGCCCTCCCATCTGCTTATCTTCAAACTGACCTCCTATCCACTTATCTTCAAACTGCCCTCCCATCCGCTTATCTTCAAACTGCCCTCTGATCTGCTTATCTTCAAACTGCCCTTCCATCCGCTTATTTTCAAACTGCCCTCTCATCCGCTTATCTTCAAAACTGCCCTCCCATCTGCTTATCTTCAAACTGCCCTCTCATCCGCTTATCTTCAAAACTGCCCTCCCATCCGCTTATCTTCCAACTGCCCTCCCAAGCGCCTATTTTCAATCTGCTTATCTTGAAACTCCCCTCCCATCTGCGTATCTTCAAACTTCCCTCCCATCCGCTTATTTTCAAACTGCCCTCCCATCTGCTTATCTTAAAACTGTTCTCTCATCCTCTTATTTTCATCACATCATCTCATTTTCAAATTGCCCTCCAACCCTCTTATTTCCAATTTGCCTTTCCTCCCTGTTATTTTTTAAATGCTATTCCTCCCATCCTCTTATTTTCAGCCCATCATCTTATTTTCAATTGCCATCCCATCCGCTTATTTTCAATTGCTCTCCCATCCACTTATCTTCAAACTGCCCTCCCATCTGTTTATTTTCAAAAAAACGTATTTTACAGTAACTTTACCTATTCAACATATATATATTGGCAACCACAGTAACATTTATATTTACTTTATATGTTTAGCATAGAATATATATAAAGTATAGCACCTGTTGACCGATATCTCAAATAGACAGGAATGATCTTGTAAACTTGAAATTTTAAATTCATGAATATGAAAAACATTTTTCACGGATTTTTCTGATGAACTTTAAAAACTACATTACTCAGGAATGCATCTGTTATCTTTAAAATAAAGTTTTTTTTTATGAAACGTAAAAACTGCATTATCAAAACACATATTTTTCTTTCAAATGTATTGTCATCTCTAAAACCTCTCTTTTAGTATCTGATAAATAATAGGGTTATACTCCAAAATTTAATAGAAAATAGTGTATACAATTTTTTGGTACACCCTGTTTACTATAATATATTGTAAAAGTTGTCACACCCTGTATACTAGAATATATTGTATAGTTGGTACACCCTGTATACTAGAAAATATTGTATAGTTGGCACACCCTGTATACTAGAATATATTGTATAGTTGGTACACCCTGTATACTAGAAAATATTGTATATCTGGTACACCCTGTATACTAGAAAATATTGTATAATTCGTACACCCCGTATAAATTTTGTTTAGTTGGTACACCCTGTATTCTATAATATATTTTATAGTTGGTACACCCTGTATACTGGAATATATTGTAAAGTTGGTACACCCTGTATACTAGAAAATACTATATTAATTATTGTTACACCCTGCAATATCTGAAACCAAAAAATTCTTTCTATTTTTATTATTTCACGTGTGAATACCTAAACAGATAATAATATAATTAACTTCTCATGTTTTTAAACATTCTTTCTTCAATTCTCATCGAAGACATAACAAAGAAAATTTATTCAAATTATCGATGATCATAGATTTTAATTCTGATCTAAGGAATCATAAAAATTGATTTCAGTAATCTTTAACACTGTAAAAAACGTCTGTTTGAAGCCTTGACAAAACTCTCATTTTGTTTTTGACACCCTGCATGTTTCTTGTCCCTTACATTTAAAAATATCACGAATTTGTTGTTTCTAACGGAGACAGTGTATGCAATTTTTCGTAGCCATGTTATTAGTGCACATATACAGCACATGCCGGCTATATTCATTATAGCATTTTGTTTATAAATATAAATAATACAGATCCCAACTTGCATATGCATAGCTGGAGACATACAATTTATGAATTTAGTCCAATAGAATGTAGAATTGATAAAAATATAGAAATTTAAGATTTTTTATAGAAAGTGTATTCAGACATATTTTTGAAATATGTTACATCATGTAATAAGATTTAATTAAATGTTGTTTTACATGTCTGGTCCTCAATCCTCTTAAAAAACGTGTATAGAGGAAAAGGAATTGAGTCTTTGCCACAAAGTCTGATTCTTTGCTATCCCACGGCATAGACATTAGATATTTCTAACTATAAATTCTGTTGGATAAAATAATTTCAGTTTGAAATATCAGAGGTTTACAACACCAAGTGTCGTAAGATATAGGGATTAGTATATTTGGGTTTGTGGCAAAGACTCAATTCCTTTGATAAATTCATCATGCAACAATACAGTGTACGTAAATCAATCAATCATTTTTTTGAGTTGAATTGAAAGTACATATGTTCATTTGACAAATAACCAAAAGTAGTAAAAACAAGTATATTT
Source organism: Eurytemora carolleeae (assembly GCF_000591075.1). NCBI lineage: Eukaryota > Metazoa > Arthropoda > Copepoda > Calanoida > Temoridae > Eurytemora > Eurytemora carolleeae. The sequence goes on along the minus strand of NW_019396312.1, from coordinate 122,523 downwards.
CTGTTGTTTATTATAATGTGCAAAAGTTAAGTCAATAAGAATGCAAATAAAAATGATTTGATTTAGTTTGTTTAAATAATGAAAAGTTGTTTTGATTGCTGTTTGTTTAATTTATTAATGGAGTGCGGTTTAACACAAACCACGGAGAGAATCGAATTTAATCCAAATCTGCGAATCTATTAAATCTTTATAAAAAGAAAGGTTTTCGTTTATTTAGCTCTGATATAACATTCTCGTCATTGTTAAAGAGATCGTAGACCTAATTTCAAGTAATCCTTCCATTTTCCACTGTCTGATACACAATTTTACCTTTTAAACATTTATGTGATCATTGATGGTGGAGATTTCCTTATTTTTCTAATTGAAAATTATACACCATGGGAAACTTAAGTTTATGGTTTACACTCCATGCCACTGTAAAAGTTTCTTAGCACTCGTTTTTTGGCTAGAAAATAAGGTTATCCCAGCCATCAATAATCAGACAAGGTTAATTGGAACAGTAGGGAAAAAAAACTTTCAACTTTGCAGATAAAGGTCACTTGAAGTTACGTCTACAGTCCCTTACTAAAAACACAGAAATGGAAGATTAGTCTACTGCACAGTCTACTAAGAAGGTTTAGCTAATTAACGATATATTTTTTATAGCAAACGAAATAATCAAACCCCCCGGAACCCCCTCACACATAGTTTCTAATGGGTTAGATAGATATTTATAAATATGAATTTGCATTTCTTAAAAGTTGAATACGGTAGCAAATTAAGTTTTGCATGTTTTAGTTAATGGAGTTTGGAGAATTAAGAAGAATTAAACAACATTTTAGATTATTAATAAAGTATTAATGTTCAATGTACGTAATTTGGAAAATTGTCATTTCCATTGAGAGGAAAATGGAATTGCCGTAAAATGATGAAAATAATTGTTATTTTAAAAGTCCATAATTAAAGTTCGTTAATTCTTAACAAAGAATTTTTTTTTCATTATTCTTGAATTGTGATAGTTATTTCTAAGAGTTTTATTAGATTCGATTAAAATTTTATGAGGTTTTATTAAATTGAAAAAAGAGCAAAACTTTCACTGTAAGTCTAAATGGCATTATCTATACAATTGTAATGAAAATCGGAAAGCCTAATTCTATCAAAGTTATTGATATGTCGATTAGTCTCCGGTCTAACTAGTATTTCAAACACAACGCAAGAATTTCTTCCAAGAGTGCATGAAATCATTTTTAATTTTGAACTTGATTTATTTTTTGATGAGTTGTGCTGATTTATCAAATGTTTATCTTGTAATCTGGAGTATTTTAAAATCACTGATAACAATCCCTAGCTTTATATTTCAAAACAATTTAAAAGTACTTTATGAGGGTTTGAAGGGTAGTTTTACGGATAGTATTACATAGTAGTACACAAAAATATATACATCTATAGAATTCTTGTCCAGTTTGTCTTGCCCTTTTCTGTTATCGGGTACAATTGAAACATTATGTACGATCCCTTAAAAGTTTCCATTTTACTGAAAAAACCTGGCATTATCTGAGTATAATCAGCTGGACCGGGAAATTGTAGAGAAACGTTGCAAAATGGTTGAAAAAAACAGGTTTCGATTTCATTTTCTCATTTGCATAATTTGATTCAATGCAGCAATTATTTTCACATGTAATCGGTATGCTTGGTTTTGACCCATTTTTTAAAAAAATTCCGTTTTCTATATTTTTTTCCTTTAAATCCGAGAAATATATTTAAACATTAAAATTGATATTGAAAGGACGTTTTTATCGTCATGATGCATTTTTAATTTTAGAAGTTTTCTTAAATTTAAAGGGAATTTAATTAAAATGCATTAATAATTATATGCAAAGCATGGCTTAGAGGCCTTAAACTTGGTGACTGATAGGCACTAAGGATTTAATGTAAAGTACACCGGAACTAAGGATTTAATGTAAAGTACACCGGAACATGATAAATTCGTAAGATTAAATTAAAGGGTAAAGTAAAAAAAAAATTTAAATGCAACCTTTTTGAAATTTTGATGATTTTGTTTTCTGTGATTCCAGAAAGGATATAATTTTTTTTTTTTAGTTGTTTTCTCTTTCATTCCTTCCTTTTGTAACTGTGTAGTATGCAGAGGTGCTTAAATGGCAACCCAACAGCAAACCCCGGTGAACCCCCCCCCCCCCCCGTTGTTGTTTTCCAACTATAGTTTAATGCTTTGTACTTGGAAAAGAAATTAAGTCCTTTTAACAATATCTGATTTTGTAATCCTTATATCTTTGCAACTCAATGTTGTAGACCTTAGACTTTTCATGGCTTAATCTTTGAGACAAGCATATGCTACTGGCAGGATCAACCAGATATCTTTCCATTCACGAAGCGGAGGGAGGCTGGCTTCTCACGGCACATCCTCCCACCCTTCCAAACTCGACATCTTCACGTGTGTTTCTAAGTTTGACATATCAAAGGTGTAAACCTTTTGTTTCATGTAACAAATGTATAGGGAATATACAATTTGAGTTTGTGGCAGAGACTTATTTTCTTTGGTTTATTTGTAATGCATAAGGTTATGTTATCACTCTTAGGTTGTTATCTTTATAAAGGATAACTGTGAAATTGATTGTTTAATACGCATGGCATACAAATGATTTAATTTGCATTCACAGAAGTACACAATCTATTTGGATCCATTGTTTCTTTTGAAAAATACAACAATAGCCCAATTTTTGGAATGAGGGACACAAGAAAACTTACTGCTGAAAGAAGTCACAATAATCACAGCGGTAAATTTTACCAAAAAAAACCATATCGGGGATTTTACGAAAACTTTGGTGATAGTAATTTTAAGATCCGTTGCAGTAGCTGCTCCTCTTTTTGATAGTTACGAACCACCCCGAACTAACCAGAGTGACAAGCATTTGGTTTCTTTTATTTGAAATAAAACGTGTTTTGGAATATAATTCAACACTCTTTAAACTTACGGATTTGTTTATTTTATACTTTTTCATTCAAAACGTATATGCCAACAAAAAAGTATTTTAGAAATAAGGTTAGAAAATTATGTATAAGGGGTTAAATTGTGATCGAAAGTCGCAGCTTTCTGAAATATTGACAGAACCGTTAAATCCACGTGGAGCATTTGAGGGATGGGGGGGGGTAAGTGAGTAAAAGTTCATTGAACACTCCCCTTTAGTGTGACTTGTATCAAGTAAACAGACTTACTAATTTGTTAATAAAACAAAAGGTCAGCCTTTTGGATTCTCAGACATGTTTTCTGTAGAATTGCAGGGGGGGGGGGATAAAAACCTCCTGTGCATTCTTGTGACTTCTTCTAGCTTTTGTTTGTTTACCTATATTCTTGGAGCCTGATTAAAATATTGCCCGCGGTCTGAAACATATATTTACCTTAAATAAAGCAAAGAATGGATTTCCTCGTTAAAAAGCCGGTCTTTCAAATTAACAGTTGGAAGAGAGGGGGGGGGGCGATATATACTTGAAAAGGGAAGTAGCGTGGTGATAAATTACTGAAAATGTACATAGGTTGCAAAAAAGAGGGTTAACTACACGGGCGGAAAAGAGTAGCAGATTATTGTCATCTGTGTTCTTCCCTTTTCCAAATGAAATGTCGCGTACGAAGTTGTAGTTTGCAATTTCAAAGCACTTTATTTTAGAAATATTTTAGTTGCAAATTGCAAAGTCCTAAGCAAAGGAATTGAGTCTTTACCACAAACTTAATCCTTATATCTTTGCAGTCTGATGATGTAAATCTTCGACATTTCAAACTTAGACTTTTTAATATAACAGAGTTTATTGTTTATTGTTTGAAATATTACAGGTCTACGACTTCGGGTTTAAAAGATATAGGGATTAAAACATTTGAGTTTGTGGAAAAAAACTTATTTCCTTTATAATTAAAAGAAAAAAGAAACAGGTAACAATTTCACTGTTTAATGGTTTTCACAGTAGTACATCATTTGAGATTCACTTTGAAAGATGTTTATAAGACAGGATTGGAAGAACAAACTTATTGTAAAGTTAGCAAGGAAAATAGGTAGCATGAGCCCTCTATTTGTACTTTATTTTCCTAGAAAATAATTTCTCATTGATTTGGGGAAAAAAACATTTTCTGTGTTTGATTATCAAATCTATTTTGGAGCAACAATCGACAGTTTTGCGACATCGGGAAAAAATGGCAATTTACGAGTCTGGTTCTGCTATCGCAAAAGAATTTGAAATCAAAGTATTTAATCGAAAAAGACATTGTTCCTTCAATAGCATCACAACATTTTCTTTATACTAAATAAATGGCAGCGTAAAAATTCTTTATATTCAGGCAGACCGACAATTTAGCCGAGATCACAGAGGTGCAGTGTGCAAAAATAAAAATATTTGATTTTATTTGTTTTTCTGTTGAGTGTTTGCCCGGGCTGCTGGGAGAGGAACTGTTACCATTAATTAACTGTTGAGAAGAAGTGCAGAACTAGAAATAAGATTCAGACTCTCCCGTATTTTAAACTTTTTACCCGCCATCCAACTATCAGATTTCCTACTGCCTGCCTTAACCTTAGATTTACATTTGTTTGAAATAAAATGGCTGCCGGCCTGCACACTCATCTCAGTGCAATCTGGAAATGATAAAATTCAGCAGAATTCGAAATACTTCTCCTGCAAAAAGAAATATATAAGAATATACATTTAAATGTTTCCAAGCAATCTGACAGATAATTCAAACAAAGGAGACCATTTTTCAGATTTATGAATGATTGTCAACTCAAATGTTTTTGGAATAAGGAGAACAACTAAAAGCAAATCTTACAACTCAAAGATGTGTCTCCGTAAAAAATTGTGTTTCTTGAAAATTGAATATTAGAATATGATAAATCAGAAAAATCTGGATAACTAAATTTCAAATGAAAGTTTTAGTTTTTTAACACGAATAAAAAAAAGGTTTTAGTTTTGGAAATGTTTAGATAGATAACTTAATAACAACATGACTTTTCGGCCTTTAATTTTGTTATTTTATGTTAGATGTTACTTTTGGTATTTTCTGTTAGATGTTTATTTTGTTATTTTCTGTTAGATGTTTATTTTGTTATTTTCTGCTAGATGTTAATTTTGTTATTTTCTGTTAGATGCTAGTTTTGTTATTTTCTGTTAGATGTTTATTTTGTTATTTTCTGTTAGATGTTAATTTTGTTATTTTCTGATAGATGTTAATTTTGTTATTTTCTGTTAGATGTTAATTTTGTTATTTTGTTATTTTCCGATAGATATTCATTTTGTTATTTTTTGATAGATGTTAATTTTGTTATTTTCTGTTAGATGTTAATTTTGTTATTTTCTGATAGATGTTAATTTTTAAATGACTTTTCGGTGTCTGTTGTTTTTTTTTTTTATTGCAAACGTGTAATAGTCAAATTTTATTGAATGTTGAAACTATAAAATTTTAGAGGTGATTTGCTAATATTAGTAAAGGTTAAACCGCTGCATTAATTATTTAATTTAAACTAAATCTCTTTCCTGAAACTTAAGATCATTAAAAGTAATAAGTTGATGAACTGCTTTCCTTAGCCCAAAAAAGTTGGGATAACCCCCCCCCCCCCTCCTCCCTACCCACCTCACCCCAGCCTAGATTGAGTTTTGCAAGCTAATAGCTTAGCACTTAAGTCCATCCAATTTTAAAAATCGTAAAAATAAAAAAATATATCTGAAATCTGAATTAGAAAAAAACGGTGAAATTTTGTTTTCCAAAATTTTCTTTAAATCATGGGCTCAAGGTTAAATAAGATGAGAAAGACTTGAAAAAGGATTAAATCTGTATGAATGCACTAGCTTGCTACTACTTAAACTTGTTTTAAAACTTTTTATTTTACAAATTGTTTTGTCATGACAAAATTTATGGGCCGATGCAGTTTACTCGGATTCCGCAGTCTTTTATCATAAGATTTTCCAGATATTATAGTTTTCAATTTATTTTGTTTGAATCAGCCTTTTTATGTCTGTTGGACGGATGGAGATGAATTGCAAATATTTTGCAATAACTTTCGGCCAATTTTGCAATGTATTATAAAACGCGTAATGCAAATAAAATGAAAGATTGTTGGTAAAGTACAGTAATGGATATGGTCGTACAATAAGTACGGAATTTGGTCGGTACAGTACGGAATATGGTCGGTACAGTAAACCATGTGTAATCCATAAAAATAACCTTTTTTATGTTTAAAGTTACAACATATGTGATACAGTTTTTATTAAATTTTAATTTATAGTTTAGAAAAATAATTACAATCGTCAAATTGTATTGAAATCAGTTCTACAAATTGAAATTATAATAACCTGGTCTCTGCTTGGTAATTAACACAAAATTGTATTTAGAATATAATTGCTCATTAATGTAGACATTCGACATAATTTTTCAATGCAAGGCCAATTTCTACACTATTAGAACAATTCCATAATGTTTTTTTCGTTATATCAAATAATCAAAGGATTTTTGTGAATTTATGAACAGAGTGAATATTTCACAAATTTTTATATACCTAACGTTCTCTTCGCTTTTTTTGAACAAAAAGTTCGTATCGGGCTTTCGATAATTTCGAGAATACAATGCTTTTTTATCAGTGTATATTCTGAACAATTGTAATTTTATGTTAAATGTTGTAATACCCTCTTTATACCTTTTATGCAATCTATACAATTAAGGTCAACCATATATTATGTATTTAAATCAAATTAAATTATATTTCATAAACCCATTTTTTGTTGTTGATTGAAAAACAGTGTATTATTTAATGATATAGCATACAGCAGGGGTAACTATAGCCCCTATTTAATGATATAGCATACAGCAGGGGTAACTATAGCCCCTATTTAATGATATGGCATACAGCAGGGGTAACTATAGCCCCTATTTAATGATATAGCATACAGCAGGGGTAACTATAGCCCCTATTTTTTCAAAATAATGAAGACTTTGTATTAAAGTATTTTTCCTTTAAAGCATTTGCATAAAAAATAAAGATATAAATACAAGATAAAAATGTGCTTTTTATTTTTTCTCCGAAACGTTTCAACATTTTGTTTTTCGGAAAAGACAGATATTTTAAAGCATACTATTTATGTTTTTTTTTAAAAATTATGGAAAAAGTGAATTAAAAATTTAAAATAAAAACCAAAATGTTAAAATTTTGTATGGTAAAATTAAAACAAATTTGTCTTTATCTTTGTTAACTATCGGGGATAGTTAATTTTTCCGGATTTTTAAAATTCTGAACAATTGATCCCATTAGAAAGCTCATTTTTTTAATTAAATGAAATATACAGATAAATATATCTATACAGACGCAATTCTTTAGTAAACCTGTATAAAGTATTCTAAAGAGTACTTCTACAACATCACAATTCTTTTCTGAAATTGCAGCTATAAATTACCCCAATTGTTGAAATATCTCGAGATTGCATTAAACCCTAAAAACTTTATATCCGACTATTAACTCAAGCAATGCAGTTAAATGCATTTTAATGCAGGTAAAATAGAAATTCATCCTCTAATTTGGGACAGCTTGTTGCGAATTCTCCGGTGGTTCGAGCAATATTTCAAATAAACCGTGTCAGAGCTTGCAAAATATCCAACATCTAGGCTTTTTCTTCCTTCGATCCAGTCAAACAAATACGATTAACTTTCAAACAAATCAATTAAAATAGTTTTGTACTTCTGGAGGCGTTATAAGTACTTTTTTTCCTTAAAGGGACTGTAAAGGAAAAATTAAATGGGGGTACAGGCTGAATGCTATTCACTTTAGCTCTTGATCGCGATCCATGAAAGTACTATCTGGTGTTCCTGTCTCGAAAAAATAATATAAGACTGTGTCAAAGGAATTGAGTCTTTTTCACAAATTCTGATTTTCTAATTCCTATATCTCTGCAACCCAATGTCATAGACCTTAGATATTTCAAACTATGAGTTCTGTTGCATCAAATTATCTTAGTTTGAAATATCAAAAGTCTACAATATCAGGTTCCATATATATAGGGATTAGAAAATTTGAGTTTGTGGCAAAGACTCAATTCCTTTATACGAAAATTCATATATATGCAGCAGAACTACCACCAATGAGAGTGCAGTATACTGGTCACGTGTCTCTGTCTGTATAACGTGATCAGTATACTGCACTCTCATTGGCGAAAGTTCTGTTGACGTAATACGTAAAATTATATCTATTAAAAATAAAAATTATAAATAATAATTGTTTAAGTTTCTCTGGGATATATTTGTTTTCCGATTGGTTGCGTATTTGCTGAATATGATCTGTTTAAACCTACTTTTTTGATACAAAATTGTTTATATATGAATTTTCGTATAAATTTGACACAGTTTTATATCAATTTCTTTAGACAGGAACATCAGATATAACTTTCATGGGTCGCGATTAGCTTTTAGCCTATACCTCCTTTCATTTTTCCTTGACAGTCCCTTTAACACCTCCAGTTTTAGGTGTCTATCTAATGGAGCAAAAATTGAATGAGTTTTTTTTACTTGTACACGCCAGTTCATATCAAAGAGCAAGCTATACAATAAACATACAGACTATATAAGGCAAAACATGACATACTTAGAGATTATCTCATTGCAGTTTAACTTTTACCTTTTATTTAATAGTTTCATGCTCTGATTCTTATACGTTATAAAGGCAAGTTTTATATACATAAAAGGGATTAAAATATAAAACGTTCATAAAAATATTATTCAAAATATGATGAAAACAGTGTTTACAGGTTTCATAATAGCTTCTCACATCAGATAGAATTACGCCTCTTAATCTCAAAATAAGAAGAGTAAAAATATTGCAATGAGATTTTCAAAAAAAAACCTTTTGTTAGGAAAATGTTACCAAAATGTACTCACAGTTTTGAAATTGTCAAATGCGATGATAAGTAAAATTTTAAGATTTTAGAAGCAAAAAAAATACCTTTTACATAAAAAATAAGGGTATTCAGTAACTTCTAAGAAAATGCCAAAATTTTCCCGATAATGCATTATTTTATAATAACCTTAAAGAAAAAAAATATTTTCAAATCAAAAGTTAATTTTCTGCTATTTCAAATTTAGATAATAGATTTAGTTAAACAATTAGTTGATTCTTTTTTTTCAATTTGTTTATCTTATTTGAAGCATGATTTATCTGTTTATCTATCCATCTGACACTCACACCTAAAATTTTTTTTTTAAATGTTTGAATCCTATTCCTGTAATAAACATGTTTACTTCGTCAAAAACCTTAAACAGTTTTATTTCTATGTGAACAAAATATATTTTATTTTGCAACCTTCTCTCCCTACTTCCCAAATTCTCCCCCCCCCCCCCCTCTCTACTTCACTACTCCCATCCCTCTCTACTTCACTACTCCCCCCACCCCACTCCTCCTCCCCTTCTTCCCGCGAATGCATTCCTTAAGCTCTTTTAAGATATGCATCCTACTTATTTTCTGTTTGTAATGCTGTATTTTTCCCTCGCTTTTCAATCAGCTGTTATTTTTATAAAAAGTGTAAAAAGAGAAAATTTTAACCCTATCCTGATTGGGCTATTTTCGTCTAATATAGATTGGGGGGGGGTGTCCCCCCCATAATTTTTCCCTTAGAATTGATATTTGTACTACATACATATGGGATACATGTCCCTAGTGGACCCCCCCCCCCAGTCGTGATAGCTAGGGTTAAAAGACAATTCTTTAAAAGGTAAAAGTTTCTTCCTTTTGATTTAGAAGGGTTTAATTGCCATTAGCTTGGCGTGCAATTGCTTTATTTGCTCAAATATCGGTGCTAAAATAGTGTTCATACTGGGATTTTACTTCGCCTCAGTTAAAGGGACTGAAAGCGTGATTTTAAGTGACTCTCTATGTAAAGATGGATATGTCCGATTCACATTGGTACCCTTACAAGCTTTGTCTGATCAAGTATGAATTATATATCAATGTTTTCACATGTCTCTTTAAATATCCTTTTTTAAGTAGCAACTTTCTCACATAGATCTCATGGATCATAACCTAGATTAGTACCTGCATTTTTGATCTAGAGGAGGAGCATTATCATATCAGGGATACAGTGAGAGGATGCAGTAATCCTGTTCAGGGTCCATCCGTCAGAGGTATCGGAGTGAAGGAAAACAACTAAGATGTAGCTGCAGTAGATCTGGTTTACGTAGAGGTAGGGGCTACTCTGGGAGATCGACAGAGGTAGCAGAGAACTCCAACCAAGTGTCCGGAGATAGAGGGCCAACTCAACTTTAATTTGTGTCGGAGTCTTGACAAGAGGATTCTAATTTTAAAAAAAAAATATATTGGAAGGACGAGGATTTTGAGGTGGTTCGGGCGAGAAAATGAGGAGAATGTGGCTCGGATTAGAAAGTGTTGTGGCTGGCCTTCCTCCCCTTTTAAACCTAGAAAAACATCAATATCTCACATGTTATTGATCAGACCAATGTTTCAAGGGTACCGGTGTGAATCGGGCATTGTCATCTTTCTGTGGAGGGTTAAATTACGCTTACAGTCCCTTTAAACATACCTTCTTCATCATCTTTATTCTTTATTGAGATTAAAAACATTTATTTCTTCTCTTTTAATACATTGCAATACATAGTTATACGAACTATTGATATCAGACCGACTTTAACGTTACGAAACAGGCCCCCCCCCCCCCTGTAGTTTTTTGTAGCACTCTCATTTTTGACACTATCACCGTGAAATTTTGTGACTTTTAATGGATAGTAATTTAAAGGATCTTTTGTTAACATTTTTTTAATTCATAGGGTAGGGTAAAGGGCGGAAAAAAAGTTCGGTCTGTGAAAAAATCTAAAATAGCATTTAGAAACATGCGTCACACTTTGAGATTTGTTTAAAACCCCAAAAAAATATTTTTCATTTTTTTAACCCTTTTTTAGGCATTTTTTTCAACCCTCCCTAGCGCCCAAACTATTAAAGTTATCGGTCAATTTTTTTTATTACAAGCAAGCCTTGAAAAATTGGGCTATGAACATGCATTTCAACCCTATACCATATTCCCTAAGGGCTTTTTCTAGGGGGGGACGCCAAACGCCCCCCCCCAGGCTATACATAGATTCAGACCCCCCAGCCATTATAGGGTTAAAGGGCGCTAATGATTTTTAAAAATTTGTTTTAAAACTTGATATATTTTTTATCTACAGAATATAAATCTTTGTTTTTAAATTCGATAACTCATTTGGGTACAGTTGAGGAATATTTATATTTATCTAGCACCGTGGATGTTGCTTATTATCATGCAAAACCTTGACAAATAAAAATTACAGCAGACAGACAGACAGATATTGAAAAAGTCGCTAATTTAAAGCGACAGATCTCGGATTTATAATTTAAAAGTTTTAAAACTTCTTTGTTTTTGGTTTTTAAATTAAAATTTTATGATTGCTTATAATTATCTTGATATAACAGGTGTAGTTCATATACATTGTCGGTTAACTTATTATTACTAGTATTATTAATATTGTTATTTTTAACTTTTTATCTTTATAAGTCAATGTAAGTAATGCAAGTATAAGCTATTTGTAATAAAAATACGGTTCTCCGAATTTACTGGAAAAGAAAGACGACTTTTTAGGTATACAGTTGTAGGCGATTATATCAATACAATGAAGACGACTTTCGATTTCAATTTTTATTCATATCAAGCTGTTAAACAGCATGAATACACATATACAGAGAAGTCAAGAGAAGTTGTCAATTAAAAAATCTACCCTTTGATTACTTGTAAGTTTGTAATTCGAAAAAGACTTGCTAACAATCCAATCTTAAATAAAAAAACGTCTTTATTTTATCGATTCAATCCACTGTATTTAAACAACTGTTTGTTATTAAAACACTAATTTTCTGCCGTCTTCTTTTTTTGTAGTTTGGGATGACCACTGTATTTATTTAAATTGTTTAGGTTTGAGATGATGAGTCCAGCACAACAGTGTGGTAGTGGGCCAGGAGGGTTTCCATTCTTTAGTCCACATATATCCAACCCATACCATGACCAGGTACAACTACTGTGCAATTTAAAGGATCATAGCTGAAAATTTCAGAATGAGATATCCTTAATCCCGATTACTTAATCTGACACATTTTTGATTTTCTTCTTAATCCTCTCTTTTTATGAATTTTATGAATTTATTGGAAAACAAATTTTATCACATTTGATGACTAAAGTCCTTTTGATATGACACTATCAACACCAGAAATGCGCTAAAAATAATAACCGGTTTTTTCAACAATTAAAGAGCGCATTAAACTTGACAAGCTTATTGGTTGAATTTTTAAATTCTTTCTTGGATATCGAAAGCGTATTAACAAAATCTCGGGTTTAGTAAAACCAGTAGTTTAAGAATTAATCTCGATATCCTTCCTTCTAAAGTTTTCAGTTCAGAGCTGGGAACTTTTGAATGGTGGATATCGGGATTAATGCTTGATCCTCACTTTTTCTTAATCTCGAGATTGATTATTGCTTGTTCTCCTCTTGTTATTAATCTCCAGATTAATTAACCGATCGGGATTAAGGAGAACCCATTCTAAATTTTCAGCTCAGGAATAACAAATGCAGTTTAAAACATATTTTCCTTTACATAAGAACCAACAATTTCTAGAATAGGAAGACGACGTTTAGACTCAATTTATTACTTTAAATAGTCCAATGGATATGAGACACATTTTACTTAATAAGTTAATTTCTAAGCTTCTGGTATAAAACTATTTGCTTTACAACAACAACATCAAATGCACTTTACAATTACTTTAATATTGTCTTCCTATTCCACAGTTTTCTGGTTCTCACTGTAAAAATTATTTTATGATTTGTTTCAGTACACACATCCTTTGTTCCGATCCAACCTTAACCAGGGTTATCACGGACATAGTCCCAGTCCACCCAGTGATATCAGCTCTAGTCCGGACAATATCAGAGGCGGATACAGTTCTCGTCCCTGGACTACCGGATACTCGTCCTACCCGCCCCACCAGGATACCAGACTCAACTCAGCTCCTGAGAATACCAGACCTGAACATTATAATAATGGTATTCCTAGGATACAGGCACACTCTAACCCTCCCAGATCCTTTCATATCCCGGAGACGGTTACCTCCGGTATGGGCGGAGGAATGATCTCAGGGTTGAGTGGAGGGGGCGGAGGAGGTATGGGGGATGGAAGCGGGATGGGGGTAGGCTGGCATCAACAACAAATATCTAACATGCAGGTAAAGCTATAGACTTGGGTAGGGGTAAAAAGGGGTTGAGGTCAATAAGTGAAACCTAAAATTAAATAAGATTTGATGAGTGATTTTTGACAAAGTTTTTAAATTATATATATTATCTATTCGACTAATAAAACTGGTTATTGTTTTGTCTAAATATATGAAAAAAACACCGAAACACTGTTGTATAATCATCCCTATCTTTTTTTGTACTCTAATTAAACTTTAGAAATTCATATATTTGATTGATGATTATTAATTGCGCTGTTTTTCAGGATTCTTTCATGCATTTATCTAACCATGGTAAGTGGATATTACAAATTAGAAAAACTAGTTTCATCTTATGTTTTTGAATGTTTCGTCTAGAAAAGCAAAACTAAAAGTTGTCGGTTTCGATTAAATTATTTTGGAGAAAATAAAGGAATTGAGTCTTTGCTACAAACTCAAATTTTCTAGTCCCTATTTCTTTGCAACCTGATGGTGTGAACCTTTGATATTTAAAAATTAGATTATTTAATCCAACAGAGTTTTTAGTAAAAACATATCTATGGTCTACTACATTGTGTTTCAAATAAATAGGGATTAGAAAATAAGAGTTTGTGGCAAAGACTTTGGAGAAAAAAAAATGATTAAATAAATTGAAATTTTTCGAATCTAAATCTGTTCACTCTTCTTACGTAGGATTTTGAATTATACAAATTTTAAGATATCTAAGATTACACCATTAGGTTGCAAAGATATAGGAATTGAAGTTTGATGGAAATTATCAGTTTCTTCGTTTTTGACCTTCTCGGAACGGTTTTAGTTAAAATAGCCATAAAGATATAACGTGTTCTCAAAACTTTTCTTGGTAGTCCAATTCAATGTGTGTAATTTAAATATATACTAAAGGTACGGAGGAAAAGGTTTTCGCAAATTTAACTACGATATTGTACGACCGCCAAGAATCTGGTTAAATGCTATAAGAACAAAATTTGGTAAAAAGCCCCGGGATTCCTTTCTTCCACACATTTTTTTACAATCTCTGTTTTTGTTTTGATAAATCTAGCCTCCTCAGGTCCTTTTACGTCACATTAAAATGTAGATTTAACTCTTGCTTAACCCCCTCAACTACACACTACACACTCTAGTTTCAACATACCCTTTAAAAATACCTGAACACTTACTTGTTAGGCCACTATTCTAACCCTGGTGGACAGCCCGGGGATATAAACGTGAAGATCCTGGAGCAGTTGAACATGACAACAGCAGAGTTGATCATGATGCCGACCAGGCACCTGAACAAGACTCTTAAGGTGGTGAGAACTTTTTCTTATCCAAAAAAAATAATTATTTTGATAAACCTGCATTTTGGTGGCAAAGGAAATCATCTTTAAAGGGAGAGTTCGCGAAAAATGAAAGGAGGTATAGGCTTAATGCGATAAAAAAGCGCTTTTGATCGCTACTAATCTTATTTCTATCTGTTGCGTCTGCAAGGAGAAAATTGTTAAAGACGCCTCATACCGAAGAACGTGGTATCCATACAAATTGAGAAAATTGCACCATACGACTTAGACCGTAAAAAATCAATTTAATTTCAAACAAATCATTTAGATATTACAACCTACAGTCATCGATTATCTTTCGCCACATTTGTATATAGTTTATATTTTAGAATATTTTTTAATATTCTATTTTTTTATAAAACGTTTTCAATGGATTTCGAAAATTGTGAGTGGTGTGCGGCATTCTTAGATAGTTGCGCAAGCGACAAGAGAAATAAACAAATTAATTAAAAAATATTTTAAAATATAAACTATATACAAATGTGTCGAAAGATAGTCGATGACTATAGGTTGTAATATCTGAATGATTTGTTTGAAATTAAATTGATTTTTTTACGGTCTAAGTCGTAGTTGCAATTTTCTGAATTTGTATGGAAACTACGTTCTTCGGTATGAGACGTCTTTAACAATTTTCTCCTTACAGACGCAACAGATAGAAATAAGATTAGTAGCGATCAAAAGCGCTTTTTTATCGCACTAAATCTATACCACCTTTCATTTTTCGCGAACACTCCCTTTAAAGGCAGATAAAAAGTCACCACAATACTTTAAATATAATTTTTCTTAAACCATGTTAGTATTTTTAATATTAAACATTTTTCTGGGTATTGTTTAAAACTCGGTTAAAACTTGATCTACTGGTGGCCATGAATATTAGAAATCATTTTGATGAATTCGAGAAATAGTAGATTTCGATCAAGGAAATATTGTTGGTGTTCAGTCTTACGGGACTGGAAGTAAGATAGGTTGTATCTCTAAATCTATCTGAAGTATGATTTTTATGCTTAGAAATTCAAATTTAATTAGTCATGAAAGCATAGATAAGATTAGCTATGTAAATAATTAATGCAAGGATTTGCAATAAAATTTTATCGTGCTTTCTGATTATTCAATTTAAGATTTCAAACAGATTTGCTTTAGACCTCATTATTCGTAGATAAAGATGACATTTTTAATTCAAAATCTCGTACAAACAAATGGGTAAAAACTGTTCGAAATTTATCCAGCTAATTTTACTCAAATTTGAGACTTAATTATATCGTTATAAACCTTCTGTATTTCAGTTTTACAATTATATAAATTGTCTTTGATAAATTAAAGAAAAGAATGAAAATATAATTTTTAAGATTTGATATACAATATTGTATGCATAATGTATGTAAAGCCCCTTATTAGATTTCTTTGGATTCTTTTTTATTTACAGAACCTTTATGTTTTTGTCAGATTTGAAAAAACGATTCTCAACATTAGGGTTAGCTGTATAGTATAGCACTTATAAGTGCGAAGCCGGATGTTTATGTCTTGCATTTTTGGGGTCTGTGGAGCACAGTTTTAGTCAAGGTCTCTGTACAGATATGAAATTCAGTTACCTCTTTTTTTAGCGAACAGTCCCTTAGAATAAATATGTTTATCAGGCTAAGGGTTTGACTCGAGAACAAATAAAACTGATGAAAACTACGAGAAGAACAATGAAGAATAGAGGGTATGCTGCTTCGTGTCGGGTCAAACGGGAAACTCAAATTACAGAACTCAAGGTATAAAAAGAATTTTTTTTCATTGTTTGCTAAATTTGTCTAGCCCTAGATTTAATATACTGGTTGCGTATTTGAATTGACTTCGTGTTATGCATTCAATTATGAAAACAAAAATAACTAAAAACAAATTTCATAATTTTAACTGATATCACAAAAAAGTATGATTGAAAATATTGAAAATCCATTAATGATATTCACGGCCAGCGATTAGAAAATTATTTTTACCTTTCAATTTTGCACTGTTATTATCAGTTAACAAAATTCAATTTAGTTCCGAAAAAGTTGGATGTAAAAAAAACTGATAAAGAATTATTCCATGTAAGATAAAAATAACACTTTTAGGGGGTTTCATTATGACAATTATGGCAATTAATGTAATTGCCAAAGATTCTTTTTAAGTTAAAGAAATCATTGTTGTAATTAAAAAAAACTCCCCAATGAAATGGATGCAGAAATTAAATGAATTTTCCAAAAAAAAATTTAATTGGCAAAGAATCTAATTTGAGTGGGATTATTGTTTAGAAGGAACTGACTGAAGTTGATGTAACTACTGAAGAAGTTCAGAAGGAAGTAGATAGTCTAGCACGAGAATGCTCAGTTCTAGCAACCAGTCTAGATTCTCTACAGAAGTTAACCAGACCACAATAGTTCAAACTTATTGGAAATTATTTACATTATTAAATTCACTCTGAATGTTGTACAGCCAGATTTATATCGAATCTCAAATTATTCAAATTGTAAAGAAATGAAGAGATAGTTCTCAAGATATGAGTGGGGGTACATGTTTTGAGTTTAAATCTAGAGAGATTTTTATACTTCTGGCTATTTTGCTTGATCTTGCCACGTTTATTTATTAAATTGTTCTGCTCATTCTAAATTTCAGCCCTGATCTGAACACATGTCATATGGTTGATCTTAGTTTATTAATCTGTTAAATTAAATCTTATAAAATGGTGAAAAGTTACTAAATCTATACCAGGTATTGGAGTGTATAAACAATTTGTTTACAAAAAAATGTAGTGCCATTCTATAACTTCCCCCCTAATTCCTAACCTTCTACAAGTTGTTTGCGATATTAAAGCCGCCAAGAAAGAAGAAACAGTAAACTGCCATTTTGTTGTACACTGCAGCAGTACAATGTACAGTTAAATATGGGTTGGAATCACTGTACTTTGATACAAAGAGGTGCTTTGTAAATCCAAGCTGTACACAGGGTAAACAAGATTTAGTTACCTTAAATTTAGGACCTATTTTATTTATCTAATTGCCGTAATCATCAGGTTGCAAAGATATAGGGATAACACAAGTAATCAATTCCTTTGTAATAATAACGAACCTTCAATTTGTTCTTGTCATGTCATTCAATTTTTAAAAAGACAACGCTCCAATATCAGCAAAATTTTTGATTGCAAATATATTCTTTTAACACATATATTTAAATCAAACGAAACGACTTGAACAGATTTTATTGGAAGAAAGGAAATAATTAATGTTGCATTAATATGCATACGGATTACGTGGAACTAATAAAAAGTTATACTGGGTATTTTATAATCAAGCTTGTACAGTTCTCCCTTCAAAGTCCAAATTGAAAAAATAAAGCATAAATCAACGTTAGTTTTCTGTTTTCACACTGTATTAAATGTTCAAATTAAAGATATAGATGTGTTTACGCATGCTTGCTATTTGTGCTACAATGATCTTTATAAACATTGGGAGAAACTCAAATAAAGACCGTCCATTAAAACCCCTACCACCCTTTTCAGCTAGTGTTTTTTTGCCTTTAAATTTTGTTATATACTGGTTTAACTAGTTAACAATTTCACTGCTTTTCATGAATATTGCTTTAAAACAAAAATAGTTTAAAAAGTTTGATTTCTCCGACAATGAAATATTTCTCACTGCTTTAGCCAATTTACCACGGCTGAATGCTTTGTAACCGCTTTATGTACCATGTACGTTAATTGTGTCCTTAGTGGTGTACATGAATTTGTGAATAATGGTGTACATTAGGTGCACTTCTTGGTGTATATGATATTGTACATATTGATATATGTACATTTACTCGTACATGATCTTTACACTAATATGTACATACCTTTATACATGATATTATACATGATGATGTTTAATCACTTGTACATGATTGTGTACATGACATGGTAAATTATACTGTTCATGAAAGTGTACATTATGAAGTGCATGATAATGTAATTAATGCTGTACATAATTGCGTACACGTTTGTGTGCACTGTGCATGATGTTGCGCATTAACTGTTTTCATATTCCTGCATACATATATGTTGCTACCAAACACTTGCGTTTAAATTTTATTGTAAAATGATCGGCTGTGATAATGTCAATTAAAATTGCTTGTACACTGTGAACTGACAAACATGTAATTCTTAGATCAAAGTTTCCATGTACTTCACTGCATCTCTGTTTTCACTTGTACAACACGTGACTGGAACCCCTTCTTTAATAAAATTAAATTGTACAACAATGCTTTTCATATTTGATCAAAATACTCTTTAGTTAAAGTATAGATCCTTACTTTTCAACACAATTTGATATTGATCTACTAAACTTAATACTAGATTCATACAAAATGTATTAAAAAGATTTGCCCTGAACATGTTTGCCACCCAGTATCATAGAAATAAAAGATGAGACAAGAGATATCATAATTGTGCTAGTTCCAAAAATGGTGTGCGTAAAAGTTACACTTTTTATATTTTACAAAATAAATTGAGTTTTTGCCGCAAACTCAAAACTTCTAATCTAATAGTTTATCTTTGCAGCCCAGCGCCGAAGACCTTAAATATTCCAAACAATGAATTATGTAAGATCAACTAATTTAAGTTTGAAATATCAAAGGTTTTAACCATCAGGTTGAAAAGAAATTGTGAATCGAATATTTAAGTTTGTGGAAAAAACGCAATTTCATTATCTCTGAGTTAATCATGCACAACAATTTGCGTGCATAGTACAATCTATAGATCTCTTCTCCTATCTGTCAAATATTTATCCTGCGTAAACTTTACTCTGAGACAGGAACTTTTGATTGAACAGATAGAGCTAAGTCGCTTCTCTCCTAAGGAGATTTAATCGTCTTAAACCTCCCCTTTATGATAAAATTATAGGACTGTACAAAATGAGAAGTCCGAAAAAAATCTTTACCCTTAAAATACAGGATTTGAATTTGCATTAATCTAACAGGATAAACTTTAAAATTTAAAAGTTTCCGTTGAGGATATCGAGTTCCATCTCAACCAAAAACTCCCTGATCGTATCACCTAAACAATCTCTAAAACTGGTTTTATCTTATTTACATTTTGCTCGCAATGTGTTTCTATTTTTAATTAATCACAGGTTTGGAAGGGCCAATTGTACGTTCATTAATAGATGTATTGAAATAAATTTTTGATTATATTTAATATTCTACTTTTAAAGTGTGAAGTGTGAACAAATATTAACCAATAATATACCATCACAAGCATTTTTGTGTTTTAATTTGTGAACATGATCTGAGCCCGCGATTTAAAAAAATCTGGAAAATACGGCTCGGGTCTAAGCTGTCGTTAGGTCTTATTTACGGCTTGAGCTTTCGGATTCAAGCTGCATCTTATTTTCCACAGATTTGAGTTTAAAAAACCGGTTTAATATTCTTTTTGGCGGATTTTCATGGTTGGAATTTAAGCATTCCGGGTTTTTATGAGAACAATATTCAACATTGAGCCTTATTCTCCACTAAAACCAATCAAGGTCGGTTTTATTTTCTTAGGGCCTAACTCCTTAAGTCGAACCGAAGATCTTGCAGCTGTCAATCACGTTACACAAGCTGTCGTCAGAGTTGGGTCGAAGATTGGGTCTTAAAGTCGAGTTTTAGGAATTACGGCTTGAGCCGAAGTTTTTAAATCGCGGGCTCTGAATAAAAAAGCATATGGTTAAAACTACGAAGATGTGAGAACCAGACAACTCTGTAATAGAAAGACGACATTAAAGCTATAATTAGGTGTATTAATGTTGAGTGACATGGGTCTTTTTAATCTGGAAAATTCCTGTGCAGTGTCTCATGTTCATTGAAAAAAATCGAGTCTGAAAGTCGTCTTCCTAAACCAAAGTTTTCTGGTTCTTCATACTGTAGAAAAAAAACGCAAAGTTTATAGATAATTTGTGTGTGGTTTCTGATTACCCTGAAAGTGTGAGACCGTAAAGACGACCTAAAGCTCTCTAAATATGACAATTCTGAGGTTAAATTAAGTCCTCGTAACTTAAAGATAGTCTTTTTATTGTATTGATTGGGCACATAAAAAAGTTTTAAGGAATCATACATGAATTCAAGTAAATAGACAATTTGATTTCTTAACAGTTTTTTTCTGCAGTCTCATCTATTGGGGGTAGGGTTTCCAGCGGACAAATTGTTGCGAGCAAATTTTTTCTTCCGTCGCAAATTCCACAATTTTCGTATTGTGCAAAAAAAATTCCGCATTTTCCGCCGAATTTCACGTTAATCTGTATTGCGCAAAAATGCGGAATTTGCGACGGAGAAGTTTAACGCAAATTCCGCTCAAAGATTGCGCAAAAAATTGGCATGGATTAACAAGAAGTTAAAATTAATATAAAATATAAGAAAACTTCTAATGCTGGATGATTTTGCTCGATTTTTTTTTACACGGAGTTCGCATCGTTTGCGCTTGTTTCCGCAAAATTTATTTTCGCGCAAAAATGTGGAAATCGTTGCAAAAGTTTGCAGAGTACTTAATTGCAATTTTGTGTGAAAGAGACTAATTTTAACGATTTTCTTCTGACCGTCCTTTATTAAATTTAAAGTTTATTTGTTTCTAATTTGAATACTTTTTCTATGCTAACAAACATCGCAATTTTAACAAATAATGTTAAGAATCCTTAATTTTCAGATTCTAAATTATCATTTAAAAAAAATTTGAGCTCCACTGTAAATCCATGTCTCAGTGTTTACATGGTTACAAAGAGACCCAGCGATGTGAATATAATTAATTCAAATTATGGCTGATGTACTTTATTACAACATTAATACTGATATTATTCAACATTTTTTCACGGATTCTGTTTCTATGATTTGAAAAAAAAATATTTCAAATATTTTAAAGTTGAAGATTATTCTTGTTGTGAAAGAGTCCAAATATGAATATATTTTTAATATTCATCAAACAGTTTTCAAACCCTGTCTTTAATTACAAAGGTCTCCAAATAAACATAGAAATACCGAAACTATTTTCGATTGTAAATACATGAACTCGATAAAATTGGTCTTCTCTAACCTTCTTCGTATCTAGAAAAAGATTTAAGATTAAATATTGACAAATCCGAAATCCGTTAATTTAAATATAAGAATAACCAAGGTGACTGCAGTGGCGATCTAAGACTATTTTTACCATTATTAACTACTTTTCAAATTTGGCCATCAGCTTAAAACTTTACAGATATTTTTCATTTTAATTTAAAATCAGTTTTCGTTTTTGCTCAAAACAAAAAAAAATATTTTTTTCTTTCAAAACGATTCTTTTTCCTACTTTTTAAAGGTTTGATTGTCGGAAATAGTTCAATACTATTGTTTGCTTGTTTTACAAATATGTTATATAAATATATGTTGTGATGAATGTGCGTTTTCACTGTGGTCATCATTATTAGTAAAATCTTATTCATTATCAATGGTTCATCATTAGTATGTCTGAAAAAGTGCATTCGTATACCTTTGTCTTCCTTGTAGATGTTAAACAACTTTGCCAACTAATATCTAATTAGATTTATAAAAAATCTAAGTCAGGCAGACATTAAAACTTTGATTTTGTATTTTTGTATTTTGTATTTTTGATCCGAAATAATAAATTTATTTTAACAATCTTAGGAGACAAATATTTACTAGGGTTATAGGGCGCTTCTTCCATTTCAACTTCTAACTTAGCATAAAACTATAACAAACAAATATTTACGAAAATTGCAATTTTTTGGAGGCATTTTTTTAGAAGTTTTGATTATATGTTTTATATTATTTGGGTAATGTGAGGTCCTGCACATAGGGTTGTTAATCGTTTTTGTAAACGATCGTTAAACGATCGTTAAACGATCGTTTTTTGTTTTGTTTTCAAAAACGATCGTTTCGTTTTCGGAAAAAAACGATCGTTTTTAAAAACGACCCACTCGTTTTGAACTTTTAGAAAACGAATAGCGATCGTTTTTGAAAACGATTATTTTTATTAAAACGATTTTCGACCGTTTTTTATACGATTGTTTTTCAAAAAACGATCGTTTTTGAAAAAAATTATTGACAATTATGTTAACGATCGTTAACGAAACGACGAAATTTATAAAAACGATCGTTTTGAAAAACGATCGTTTTGAAAAACGAGCATTTTGAAAAACGATCGTTTTAAAAACGACCATTTTTAAAAAACGAACTTTTAAAGAAAAACTATCGTTTTTAAAAACGATCGTTTCGTTTTCGATTTTTCATCGTCGTTTTCATAACGAAACGATCGTTTTTCTGAAAAATGAAAACGTTAACATCCCTACCTGCACACAACATTTCAGCCCGATCAGTTAAGCCGTTTTGACGATACTTGGATGCTAGCAAACCAACAGCCAAGACAAGTATAGTTTACAAAGGAAAAAATAGGAAAATCACCTTAACATCAGGATGGGAGAACAAAGCATACTGAATTTCTATAGAAACATTTAGCTTAATGAATACAACAAATACATGACTAACAGTATTTGTATTCGATTGATTCAAATATATTAGCCTGACAGAGATGTTTTTTTTCTAAAGAAATGCATTTTTTCAAAACCTTACTTTCCATAACTTTCATACAACATATCTTTGCAGGGATTATCCTCATTTTTTTCAAAAGAATAAAAGAATTTCATTCTCATCCTGCATTCTCTATATGTTTAGCATTCTGAACTTGAGTACTCAAAATCTTCAATGTATTGGTATAGTTTGAAATTGTCAAAAAAAGAGGAGAGGAAAGATGCATCAAAATGTGAAATGAATTTGCTGAATTATTATCTGTTATATTTTAAAATGCAACTAATTAGGAAAATTAGCAAATTACCAAGAAACAGCAATTGACGTAAATATATCCCTAAAGCATAAATATTATATTGAATCTCTAGAATGCATTTTAGGTAAAACCGTAACTAAAGATTTAAACCAGTTTACAATTTTTAGTAACTAAAATTTTACCAGTTATTCCTTCAAATTCCAAAACATATTCTATAATAAGTAAAAAGGAATTAAACCTCAATATCTTTAGAACACGATGTTGTAAACCTTTGATATTTCAAACTCAGATTATTTGATCTAACAGAATTCACAGTTTGAAATATCTAAGGTCTACAACATTTGGTTCCAAAGATACAGTGATTAGAAAATCAGAGTTTGTGGCAAAGACTCAATTCCTTTGCTGAAACTGAATTGAATTGAAATGTTAAAGAATTTGAGATTTTTTACAAGTTTTTTTTTATTTGATTGAATTTATGCCTTTTTATTAGTGTTACATATTATTGAAGGTTATATATTGTCTACGACCAATCTATTTTTTTTATTAACCCTATCTCTGCTGGGGTACTTGAAAACCAGGATATGCTGGGGGGGGGGTCAATTTGACCCCCGATCTAAATCCCATGTTTGATGTCCAAATATGACAAATGATACATCATTGGAAAGCTCTTGTGCTCTACTTTTAGAATCTGCAAAAAAATTTGCAAATTTGCAAAAATTGAATTTTTTATCGCAAAATCCAGTTATATTGTAAAAATAATTGCAAAAAAAAATTTGTCCAAAAAGTGAAAAAATTATGCATTTTTGAAAAGCCCTTGACCATGCTATTTCAAATATGCAAAAAATTTTGCTAAATTTTTAATAACCTGAATTTTAATCAAGAAAAACTTGCAAATTTCTTTTGACAGGTTGTTTGCAAAAAATTAGCAATTTCTTTTTGCAAAACTTATGCAATTCGTTTCCTTATGTCATTCAGGCAGTGTGCCTGAGGACTCAGGCAGTTAGTATTAAAGCCCGGTTTTAGGCCTAAAGGGAGGGCTTTGGGTATGTAGGAAAAGTCAGAAAATTTCAACAGCCTCTGACCAATACTTTTTGAGTTATGTAAAAAAAAACTACAGGGGGGGTAAAATTGACCCCCCCCCCCCCAGCAAGAATAGGGTTAAATGTTAGAAAAGAACAGGTTTAAAATTGCAAACGTTGCTTTGATTGAATCAACACAAACTTCTAATTCTCTTGAATCTACAACCCTTCTGATTAAAACAAAGTTTGCCCGGAGAGACCTGAAAGAAAGAGAGAGGGATCGACTGGATTATGGATTCTGGATTCTGGAATTGAAATATGTTTTAGAAGGCTTAAAAAAAGAACATATATATGAGCTTCAATTGTAACAACTAATATATATATATATAGATAATGGATATCAAACATTCATATTTGTCATATTAATTTACGAAGACGACGACTGTCAGGGAGTGTTCTTGAAAAACTTAATATTTAGGCAAAAAGTTAGCTAAAGAAATGTTTTAGAATTTCTTTGTCAAACCAAACTTTTTATCCACCTTAAACAATTTTCGATACAGTTTTTCATGCTCCCTCTTATAGGAACTATTATTTTTCTATATATCTGTATATATTTTCACAAAGATTACTGTTAGGAAAAGTTTCATTAATTTTCTAGACGGGGTCGACTTTGATTTTTCAGAAACACTTTTTAAAACTACAAAGAATATATTTAGCTTTAGATTTAAGCTAAAATTGGAAAAACTAAATTCACAGCAATTTTTCCTTGAGAGCTTGCAATCTTTGGATTACTGTTGATCTATATAAAAAATCTTTCTCTATATCTATATCTATTTATATATCTTGCTGTCAAGCAAGTTCACTTATTTGCAAAATCAATAAGAGAATTTATGCATGATTGGGTCCAAATTTGCCCTCTCACACAGTAGCACCCTTCTACCAACTTTAGCAAAGAGAAAAGTTAAACATCCTTCAACAAAACTAAGTTTTAAATTAGATTTTATTTTACAAAGAACAGAAGCTTAGATTCGCTCATGTGCTCATTTTTCATAGTCAATCCTTCACAGATTGGTATTACAGAGTGAATCGGGAAAAAGTTGAGTTTTATCTTAAAGCGACTTTCGGCGTAATTTCAATTTCATGTGACCCTCTAATGAGTTTCAGATTTCTTTTTACAGATTAAAAAGTGATTAGCGAATTTATGTAGCAGAGACAAAGAATGAATTTGCCAGTATTCGACACTTTTTAGGATAGAAAAACTATGGTAAACTGTAGCTCAGATAAAGGATGACAGGTTACCGTTGTGAATTAGCCATGCAAATCTTCAAGTGGGGTCGCTCAAATATTGATAATATAAACGGAATGGAGCAGTACAATTTTTTTCTTCAAAATTCTGGTTCGGCTTTGCGATCTTCTAGCTCCTCTTGAATTTTACACCTGGCCAAGAGTTAAAAAGCATATGTGTTTCATTGCATTTTGATTTGATCTTTTTTTTCAATATCTCTTTACAAAGAAGAGGTGTGTTTACAGATTTTAATCTAAAATGGAAATTCACTTTCGTTTAATTTAATTGCAAGAACATACTGAATAAAAAATATTTTTAAAGGGACAGTAAAGGGAAAATGAAGGGGGGTATAGGCTGAAAGCTAATCACTTTAGTTCTTGATCGCGACCCATGAAAGTTATATCTGATGTTTCTGTCTCGAGAAACTGATATAAATTATCTAAGGTCTGCAACATTTGGTTCCAAAGATATAGTGATTAGAAAATCAGAGTTTGTGGCAAAGACTCAATTCCTTTAGTTAATTCAACTGTAAGTAGCATTAAAAACCTTTAAGTAAACTTTGTCTTTTACCGTCACTATAAAAACAAAGATTGCATGTTTTAAGGGATATGTTATAGTGTAACCTGTATGAGCTCAACAGCTATAAGCATGACAGCTTATTAGCTCTTTTGTATATAGCTAATATAGCTATAGGTCAGGCAGAAAGTGGGGCAGATGATAAGTCGCCTCGTTATAGTGTATTGACATAGTTATCCATTAACCCTATTCCTGCTGGGGGGGGGGGGGTCCTGGTTTTCAAGTACCCCAGCAGAGATAGGGTTAAATGATGCCATCCAGAAATCATGCTTTCAACGCGTGGAAAAAACTCAGGCCAATTCAGGCTAACAGGCTTTACATACACAAGGGAGCGGGAAATAAGGTTGGCCAGGCTAAAGCCGTAATAGAGTTATACAAAGAACCAAAACGAGGAAGTTAATCCGTCAAATGAGGCGGAAGAAAGGCGGAGAGTCTGGCAGAGAGCTCCGGCTTTATTCAAATCATATGTATCAAACATTATCTGTTCTTTTTATTATGCTGTAAATACATGTTTTCCTATAGTCTTCAGACTTATTCACGTCAGTTTCTGGCTTTACATTTTCTTTACTTTCAACTAGTTTTAAATGGTAACAGTAGTAGGAAAACACTTCGATCAAAAATGTTAAATTTTCCAAATTGTGATTTTGACCACATATTGAAAAGCCAATGAGATTTTTATTATTATTTATCTAATTTCTAAAGCAATTTCATGAAAGTTTCTTTACAACAACTTTGGATTGAAATATAAATGGTATATATGATAATTTTTTATGAAACGCTCTTTTATTTTTTTATACACATTTCTTTTAATCATAACATTGTAAAATTTTGTTTTTATGTATTTCTTTTTGATGCTTTCTGACATACCACGCACAGCTGTCTATTTTGAATAAAGCCGCGCCAAACAGAACTTAGCTTTCGGTGTGTACTATAGTGATTTCCAGTACATTAGCTAAAGAAATAGAGGGTTTTAGCGGAGTGAGCTGCATTTATGTTTATGTGTCACATCAATGTGCGTCATATTCCATTTTCAGTAGTAGGACGCACAGAAAATATTTCAGTAAGAGTAAAATGATTACCATTTGCGTCAAAAGTCTAAAATCTAAAATATTATACAAATGTAGCGTTTTTGTTTCTGGTAATGCATTTTTTTAATGGTTAAGATGACGTCTTTAAACAAGCAAATAATTCATACAAACAAGTGTATTTCCTGTGATCAAGGTTTATTTAGACATTATTGTTACGTATCTATAATAAACATTTAAATACGTAACATAGAAAATACATAAATTTGTATTGTTGCGTCATCTTGCAACACAAAACAGCATTTGTTTTAATGTTTTGGTTGCATTCAGTCGAATGGATCGATGATCGACACTAACTTGATCGTTCGATCCTTTTCTCAGCAAACTGTCGGTATTGATTTTGCCAATTCAAATAAAATTGCTTTGTTCTCGGTGGATGCGAAGAAAAAGCTGAAAGAAAATTTAGTCTTACAAGGACTGTAAGCGTAATTACAAGTGATCCTCCAATGATGACAATGCCTGATTTACAACAATACCCTGAAAACCTCAATCGGATCAAAAATGTGTAAGATAAAATCGTTTTTCTGTTTCCAAAAGTGTTCAATCCCGATAATTTCTCCAGTCTTTCTTGTAAGCTAAAAATGCGCAAGTCTCTTTTGGCAGAGGAGCCAAAAACAAAAACATGAAGTTTGAATTCAAACTTGATCTGAGTATAAGGGTATTGTAGTAAATCGAAAATTGCCTGTAAATTTTAGAAATNCAACACCGAAAAAAAGGTTGTGATTAGAAAGTTTGCCCTTTTTGTGTGCACAGACTGATCTAATAAAGAATGAATATTTAACAATCAATAAATATAAAAATGGTATAAAATATAGAGATATATATGTAGATCAGATAAAACTTTAGTTTTCAATATTCCCGAGGAAATAAATATTTATTATTCTTTTACGAGAGTATTTATGACCTTCGTCTTACACTGTGTATTGTGCACCATGTTTTATGCCTATATATGCCTATATATGCCTATATATGCCTATATATGCCTATATATGCATATGAAAATATTTTATAGATATATTCCATGGAGCAGGAAACTTAAGAGAATACCAAGATAAACGAAAATTAGAAAGCATCAAAAAACATTTAGTTTTGATTTTATACCGTTTTAAAGTTTATTCTTTACATACACTATACTTGTTTCCTAGTTCCGTGATGTGTAATTCACGTGAAACTAATGTAAACTTCGCGTAGGATTGAAATGTTTTGTATCATTTTTCCTCTAAAAGAAGAGCTATTGACAGCATATCTTTTGTGTAACCGGAAGAATTTGGGTTTCTCATACTTGTGCGTAAAATTAAAACTTTAGGAGCTTTCTGGTGATATTAGACCTTCTCTCCTCCTGTCTAGTTTACGCGGGACGATCTATAGCAGACAGAAATAGAAATTATATAACACAAAGTTAAAAACAGGAATAACCATCTTCCTAGCTCTTTATTTTAATCATTTAACCCTAAAAAGGCAGGGGGGGGTGAGGTTTGGTGCCCCCCCCCGCTCTAGTTTGTTTGCCCTAGCACTCTCATTTTTGACATTATCACTGTGAAATTTTTAACTTAAAAAATAAAAATTCAAAGAATTTTTTGTAACAGTTTTATTTGCATAGGGTAGGGTACAGGGCGGTAAAAAGTCCGGTCTGTGTAAAAAGAAATCTAAAATAGACCAAAACTTTTTTTTGACTAAAGCTATAGATCTAAATACTATATTTTTTAAAAGCCCTGTAAAAATGGATGTAGAAATATGTGTCACACTTTGATATTTGTTTTAAACAAAAATAAATAGTGTTTACATTTTTTTACCTTTTAATGGCATTTTTTCAACCCTCCCTAGCACCCAAACTATAAAAGTTATCGATCTAATTTTTTTCAATGAGCTGGCCTTGAAAAATAGGGCTTTGAACATGCATTTCAGTCTTTTAGCTATTCTCTAAGATATTTTTTAGGCGGGGGGGGGGGGCATCCCACGCCCCCCAAGGATTCAGACCCACAGCCTTTATAAGGAACAGTTCCTAAGAAAATACTCCTTACTCCGGAAATTGTGGAATCATGAACGTTTTAAATGCGTGAACATTGCCATTAAGGCATACATCTATATTTTCATATTTGACATTTAACTCTATTTTTGCAGTGCTTAAAAACAATCAAACCTTTGGAAATGCTAGATGCAATTCCGTTGTTGATTAAAAAGTAATAATGTTTTCAATGTTTAGAAACTGTTCATGATAAATCCTTTGTGAGAATCCCGGCTCCTGAGCAAAAATATTATCGTAAACAGTGAATGATATTAATTATATATTGATATCAACTGAATTATAGGAGAAAACAACAACAACTTGGAATCAATTGCAATATGTTAAATGCAATTTATTTGTACTTTTATAAAAAAACATGACGACAAAACCAGGAAAAGTACAGAATAAAAAAAAACCATCCCTAGCAAATAAGATTAAATAAGTTTACGATTCACATTATCAAGTTTTAATATTGTTTACATTGTTTTCTATTTGTAGGATACGCAACTCTTCCAACAGAAAACGCACGGAAACATAAAATCTGTGAAATAGAAAGATATGATTGTTAGACTCAAGTTATCTGTCTACATCTTCTATATATTTAGAGTTGTAATAACTGTGCGCATGTTTGTTTGTTTTTCCGATCATGACTCAGGAACCCCTGGACCAATTTGCCTCAAATTTTATTTGGGGAACTCGGGAGACCCACCGGAATGTTCTGACCTTGGTTTTTAGGGTCTAAGTTGAGTGGGTCCACTTTGACGAGAAAAATAGCTAAAATTATAATTTACGACAAGGGGCAGGTGAACATTAGGGCTAACTATGCCTTTTCTGGGCCACGCTGGGTTCCCAAGCTAGTATATATATAAAGTTGTAATCTCTGTGTGTCTGTCTGTCTGTTTGTGTGTCCGATCATAACTCAGAAACCTGGCCAAATTTGCCTCAAATTTTTAGTTGTGAACTCGGGAGAACCACGGGAATGATCTTAGCTTGTTTTTAAGACTCTAAGTTGAGTGGATCGACCATAATAGCGAAATGTTTTGGTGGGACCTCACATAATCCACGGGAAGGTTTCTGAATGCTTAAATTTACAAAATGTTTGTACAAAAATTTTTGATTTTTGTAAAATTTTGAAAATGCACAAAGTATATTACAAAATCCGCGAAATTATTTGTTATTATTTTATTTTTTGCAAAGAGAAAATAGAGCCACACCCTCTCATAATTCTTCACCCTCAAGAAAATGTTAATAGATATCATATTTAAAACTATTTAAAAAGTATAAGTTTACCCACAAAGGATTAGACTTAAGAGACGACTGCACGGAATTTATACTGTCTGTTACCTTACCTTTATGATTCATTGCAACTGGAAACTTGTTTCTTTCTTTGCCAAATCATTTAATAATCCATTAATAGATTATATTCAAGTCAGAAGACTTATTATATCCTTGTAATCGTCATATTTAAAAAGTTTGAGGACGTCTTTTCAATCTCATTCTTTGTGGGTACTCCTGTATAATATAGCAATGTTCACACTTACACAGATACATTAAATATTGTTTCTTTTAAAAGGAACCAGGTGGAGGGTGGGGGTGCAGACCCACCATGACCACCACAAAATAAGCTCTTTGTATAAAACTGCACAGTTCTTCACAAGAAGTCTTAATCTCAATTACAGTTGGCTTTTCCTACAAATGTATAATTAAAAACTTTTTATAATGTTGAGACTTTGCGAAAAAAAGTTGATGTGAAAGCCAAATATGTTTTATTGAAAATCAGAATGCTAGACGTGCAGGCAGGATTGCAGAGGCTCGGAGACGTAGCGAGAGGCGCAAAGATGGGTTGCAGGGCTTGTAGATCATTTTGCAAATCAGGAGGCTCCGGAGGACATTTTGCGGGGCTCATGGTGGTGTTTTCCCCCTCCTAAACGGAGGAAATATTGTCAATATTGCTCCAATCATTAGGTTCAAAGAGTACTTTTGATGAGTCACGTGATATTTTATTAACTGTTCTATAATGAAGATTATTTCATGATAATGATTTATTTCTTCCACACATTTTCATTCTAAAATCTTCTTAAAATTTCCCAGTATAATCAATGATGCATTTTCTACCCTTAGGTTTAATAGATTAGAAAACTAATTTGAAAATGGCGAAATATATTGCCAAAGGCAGACTTTTTTCCATTAATTGAATATCGATTTTGATGAAAAAATCATCTTCCTACAGAGGAGTCTGATTAGCAATAACACTAGAGGTAATCATAGCTTGGGGACACTGCAACTTATACAGTTAAATAGTACGTTCTCGGCAAACACAGATTGTTTGGCCCTGTCGGTCTTAGGCAAAGAGAATAGAATATATATTAGAGGGGAATTTACTAGATAAAAGTGTAAAACGGCCATTTTGTTGTACTGTTTCCGTACTGCAGGTATACTTCACATATTTATGCTATATAACCTGTTGGGCCCAGGAATGTCATTTTATAGAAAATCTAAAATTAATATTAAAAGAAAACCAAATTATGAAATAGACTGTTTTATAATTGACCAATGATCATTTCACATAGATTCTATGCATTTTATTTTACAAACGATGATTTTTCTTTATAACTATAACTATCA
The DNA here is from genome assembly GCF_000591075.1 of Eurytemora carolleeae. Lineage (NCBI taxonomy): Eukaryota > Metazoa > Arthropoda > Copepoda > Calanoida > Temoridae > Eurytemora > Eurytemora carolleeae. The sequence continues at coordinate 90,553 of NW_019396312.1, read as the reverse complement.
AATGATGTTTTTTATTCATCTAATTCATTGTAAAGTTTATTTAACAGCTTTAAAAAATTCGAAATGGAAATGGTTACCAGTGTCTTATTGTTATTCTGTACCTCTAAATTCTTGTTATTTTGTTTCCTTGTTATCCTGTACCAGTGTATTCTTGTTATCCAGTACCAGTGTATTCTTGTTATTCTGTACCAGTGTATTCTTTTTATCTTGCACCAGTGTTTTCTTGTAATCCTGTGCCAGTGTATTCTTGTTATCCTGTACCATTGTATTCTTGTATTCTTGTTATTCTGTACCAGTGCATTCATGTATTCTTGTTATCATGTACCAGTGTTTTCTTGTTATCCTCTTCCAATGTATTCTTGTTATCCTATACCAGTTTTTTTTTTATCCCGTACCAGTGTATTCTTGTTATCTTTCACCAGTGAATTCTTGTTATCCTGTACCAATGTATTCTTGTTATCCTGTACTAGTGTATTTTTGTTATTCTGTACCAGTGTATTCTTGTTATTCTGTACCAGTGTATTCTTGTTATTCTGTAACAGTGTATTCTTTTTATCCTGTACCAGTGTATTCTTATTATCCTGTACCAGTGTTTTCTTGTTATCCTGTACCAGTGCATTCCTGTATTCTTGTTATCCTGTACCAGTGTTTTTTGTTATCCCGTACCAGTGTATTCTTGTTATCCTTTAACAGTGTATTTTGGTATCCTTCACCAGTGTAATCTTGTTATCCTGTACCAGTGCATTCCTGTATTCGTGTTATCCTGTACCAGTGTTTTCTTGTTATCCTGTACCAGCGCATTCCTGTATTTTTGTTATCCTGTACCAGTGTTTTCTTTATTATCCTGTAACAGTGTATTATGTTACCTTGTAACAAGTGTTTTTTTTGTTATCCTGTACCAGCGCATTCCTGTATTTTTGTTATCCTGTACCAGTGTTTTTTTTGTTATCCTGTAACAGTGTATTATGGTATCTTGTACAAGTGTTTTTTTGTTATCCTGTAACAGTGTATTATGTTATCCTGTACCAGTGTATTCCTGTATATTTGTTATCCTGTACCAGTGTTTTTTGTTATTCTATACAGTGTATTCCTGTATTCTTGTTTTCCTGTAGCAGTATATTCATGTTATCCTACACCAGTGTTTTCTTGTTTTGGTGTACCAGTGTATTCTTGTTATTCTTTACCAGTGTACTATTGTATTCTTGTTTTCCGGTACCAGGTTATACTTGTTATCCTATACTAGTTTATTCTTGTTATCTTGCACCAGTGTTTTCTTGTTATCCTGTACCAGTGTATTCTTGTTATCCTGTACCAATGTATTCCTGGATTCTTGTTATCATGTACCAGTGTTTTCATTTCATCCTGTACCAGTGTATTCTTGTTATCCTGTACCAATGTAATCTTGTATTCTTGTTATCCTGAATCAGTGAATTCATGAATTCTTGTTATCATGTACCAGTGTTTTCATGTTATCCTGTTCCAATGTATTCTTGTTATCATGTACCAGTGTTTTCTTGTTATCCTGTACCATTGTATTCTTGTATTCTTGTTATCCTGTACCAGTTTATTCATGTATTCTTGTTATCATGTACCAGTGTTTTCTTGTTATCCTGTTCCAATGTATTCTTGTTATCCTATACCAGTTTTTGTTATCCCTTACCAGTGTATTCTTGTTAAACTTTAACAGTGTATTTTGATTTCTGTACCATGCAGTGTATTCTTGTTGTCCTGTACCAGTGTTTTCTTGTTATCCTGTACCAGTGCATTCATGTATTCTTGTTGGCCTGTCCCAGTGTTTTTTTTGTTATCCTGTAACAGTGTATTATGCTATCCTGTAACAGTGTATTTTGTTACCCTGGAGTTTTGCATTTGTGTATTATTTGCTACTGGGCACTTTATCCAACTCAAATTTGATTATATAGTGAGTATACCTAATCACTTTATATTTTAGGTCGGAGTTAAAATAACAATAAATCATTTGTATTTTATCTATTTTATTCATAAAATAGTTTCCTTCTGTCTATTAGAAAAGTGTTGCCCTGCCCTAAATATAACCCTGTACTAGTGTATTCTTGGCGAAGTTTTCTTTGATGTACCAAAAGTTTGGTTAATGCGGCCAAACCACTCAATATGAGAGACCTTTCTTCATAACTTTCAATTAACACTTTAACGGGATATGCACTTCTTATCTTTATCAATAGATTGTTTATTTATAGAATTAATAAAATTCATGCTTGACAAAAAATATTCCGGGAATGTTTTGAGACCCTTTTTGCATTCTTTTTAGAAACGTTACCCTTAAGAAAACGCAAAAAAAAGACTAAGAAAAGACTTTAAACTAATTTTATTATTAATTATGAGTATTGATTTGAGAGCTTAACCCTAAAATATTTTGGAAAAATTCTTATTAGAATAGATATCCTTTTATTTAATGATCATTTTAGTGCATAAAAAGTGTATGCAAATGGTAAGCAGTCCTTCAGGGTGAAAATTCCACGTTGAAAACAATTATACAATTTGGAACTAAGACTAATCAGTTTATCTTCCAGTAAATATTCCCTACATATTGATAGCTATAATATATGTATTAAAATATGTAATAATATCAAGGAATCCCTGAAATGTGTTCACATTGTGTAGTGTACCTTACTCTCATTCAATCCCATTGCTCACAAGCCTGTGAAATTTGAAATGGTAGGACAGAGGCTTTTTTAAACTTAGAATATCGTCATTTTTTATTTCATTTTATTCCCCTTTCATGCCTTCCCCCACCACGAACATGAACAGTGATTCTTTGTTTTGATCTCCTCCCACTGCAGTACACAGATTGTCACACCAAATATGGAAGTGCCTGGTCAAAATGCATTTCTTGAATGGTAATTTACCTTTTTCAAAATATAAATGTGAAATAATTCTTGTTTCTTTAAATTTTTAACTATTGTTTTCATTCAAGATTAAAATCTTAATTTCTAATTAAAAGATCAAACTAACTTTTCTTGGAATCTTTTTTATGTACACGTTTTAGAAACGATGAAAAAGCAACTTCGAATAGTACATATACTTTACAAACACATTAAATGAGCAGAATTTTTTTGTTTTTAACATTAGTGTTTGAAATAGGGTCAAATTAAGTACATTTCATTTATCTAAAGACTGTTGGCATTGAATCAAATTATTATAACTTTTTAATGCGAAAATTTTCGTTCGGAGGTAGCTAATTTTTCGAGAAATTTTGTTTTTTTGTTGCGAAAATAAATTAAGCGAAAAAATTCAAAAAAGATGCGAAATTTTCGAGAAAAAATTCTCTGCTCTGAGAGCTCAGCATTAAAAGTTTTATTATATCATAATTAACAATTTCTCTTCCATATTTTTTCACAAAATCTTCGCATTTTCCCCTAAAAATTTTCGCAATTTTTTTCGAGCAATATGTTTGCATTTTTTTTCGCGAAATTTTGTATTTATTTTTTCGCAAAACAGAAAATTCGGAATTTTCGCAAAACAATTTACGCTTTTTGCTGGAAAACCTGGAAATCCTAGGGTTTTTCAAAAATGTTTAATCTATTTAATTTCGTGTAAATTTTTTCTCCAATTTTTAAAAAACTTACTATTGCAAAAAAAACTTTAAAGCTTTGCGTATTAGCACTTTTTTTGCAGATTCTTAGAAGAAAACTGAAGCTTTTCAAAACTATGTACAGGGTTCCCAAAAAGGTGTGATCCTTTTTCTTATATTCACAAATCCTTGTAAGTTTGAGCTTCCATTTTGTATATTTCTTGGTCAAAATAGTTAGCTTGTAAAAACTTTTTTAATTCGTCATAAAAATAATTGACAAGCAGAAAAAAATATCTTTTTACGTTTACTTAATAATGTATCATTTTTAATAGCACGAGACATCAGCAATAAACTGTTTTTCTCAGTTCTTTTTTATTTTTTATTAAAGAAACATCGGGAATACTTGTAACTACTTTTTTACTTATAAAATGTTAATGAGACAAGATTTTTCATTCCTTTTTTTGGAAATAAAGAAAAGAAGTGTCACACTCACATTCCATGCATTACAGCTTTATTTTCAATGAATAAATGGGGGGGGGGGGTCTAATATCTTACATGCATTAAACTACTTGAAATTGCATTATCAGACTTAGTGTAACTCCCCTACTCATTGGGTTTACTGCAGCAATAAAATATACTTCATACACCTTGAATAATTCTACTTTGTCAAGTTTAAAAAATAATATTTCGTTTTTAGATTCAGAAATCCATAACTTATCGTTCAGCACTATTTGCTTGCTCGGCAATTTTAAATTGGATTTAGGAAAATTATTATTTTCTTGTTTCAGAGGGTTAGTTGAATATATATTGTCATATATTGTCTAGTTCCAGGGTCATTTTTATATTGTCATATTGTCTAGTTCCAGGGTCAGTTTTATATTGTCATATTGTCTAGTTCCAGGGTTAGTTGTATATACTCATATTGTCTAGTTCCAGGGTCAGTTTTATATTGTTATGTTGTCTAGTTCCAGGGTCAGTTTTATATTGTCATATTGTCTAGTTCCAGGGTAAGTTTTATATTGTCATATTGTCTAGTTCCAGGGTTACTTTTATATTCTCATATTGTCTAGTTCTAGGGTTAGTTGTATATTGTTATATTGTCTAGTTCCAGGGTTATTTTATATTGTCATATTGTCTAGTTCCAGGGTCAGTTTTATATTGTCATATTTTCTAGTTCCAGGGTCAGTTTTATATTGTCATATTGTCTAGTTCCAGGGTTAGTTGTATGTATTTTGTCATATTGTCTAGTTCCAGGGTCAGTTTTATATTGTCATATTTTCTAGTTAACATTAAATAAACTTAGACTTTACATCATTTTAATGTTAAAGCTTAAGAATTTAGTTTAACATTTTTGAAGAATTTAACAATCCACCTTTTTGTTATAATTTATTGCATACAAGCTGAAGTATTGAAGCTTAGAACTGTACCTGTTATGTTAAAGTCCTGCCTCTCGTATGGTCTTATGTACCCGGAACGGATGAAAGATCAAGCAATTAGTCCTCAAATTCAAAACTTGCCACGGTGAATATCGAAATCTTGTGCACAACATTTCGGACCAAAGGAGAATCTAATTTATTTTCATTAAATCAAATAATTACTTAATAATATCAAGACCTGAATGTAGAATATTATCCAAAGTAATCTCTGTTAAACTAAAAAAATGATTTAAGTTCACTTGCTCCTATGTTTCTGTGCCATGTTTTTGCCACTAATAGATTATGAATGCATTTTACGAAGCCGCAGTTCAGTTTTTGCCGGAGTCAAAGCAACGATTCATCATTTATTTCAAGTACTTTGTAACCTAGAGACAAATATATACACTATATTGTATACATTGTTGTTCACGCTAGACTAGGCCGGGTATTATTTGAAATTTGATGAAATCTTAACATACAGGTACGTGAGACCGCAGAGACAACTGAACAGAATTTGATTAGTCCTCACGTGGGTTTAACGTTCTCTCAATATTCCAGTCTTCCAGAAAGCTGTGACTTTCAATCAGAATTTGACCTATCAAACATATTTTTTTCTGCCTTTTTTCGTATGTACTTTTTTGCCTGTATATACGTTTTGAATGAAAAGTAAAAATAAAAAATCCGTAAGTTTAAAGATTGTTGAATTACAGATGATTTTTAAATAGAAGAAACCGAATGCATATCCCTCTGGTTAGTCCGGGGCCGTCCCTTTTCTTACATTTAGAGTTCCCTGCAGGATAAAACTGGGATGTTTCTCTGCACAATTAATTATTAAACTACCAATAAATTACCAAAATGAAGGTAGACACTAAAAGTCTAGCTGAGAACGCCATATTTTAAGAGTTTTAGGTCGTCTCTACAGTCTCATTTTTAGTAGATAACCTTGTATTATTCCTTTATAATAAATCAGGTTTGGTTTATACTCATTTCATAAACTATTAAGACCGGTCGTTGTACAATGTACTGCATTTTGTAATAGATGAATGAAAAAAATGCTATAGACCAAAAAAATTTAAAAAATATATCTTTCAGTGACTAATGCTCAATAGTTAAGTTATGCAATGAAGGATTATCAATTTTTTTATTTGGATAGGAATGTCTAGAAATATCTACATTCAAATATATACACCCTTACATATATCCTACATTTCAATGTATCTAATATATACTAAATGCATGTTATATGCAATGTCTCCTATAAGAGTTAGAGGGAGGATAAGGTTTGTGCACTTTTTACTGTTACTGTGACATGGTCTAAACTTTTACATAAACTCTACCCCCCTTATCTTTAGTATAAATACTTTTTACATTGCCCCTATATGCGCTCCTCATGACTATGAAGCCTCCAGAGAAAAGTGCAACTGTAGACTCATCATCAGCTGTGTAGCAAAAACCGCAAATCTTCAAATATATGCAAACATATATATCAAACATATTTCATCTTATATATATATTATCTTTATCTATAACTAGCTTGAAAACTCAGCTTTAATTGGAAATAAATACTCTCTATGAGCTAACCAACTCAATTTAGAATCTTTAAACAAAGTTAAGAACATTCCCGTGGTTCTTCGAGTTCCTGAATCAAAATTTTAGGTAAATCGGTCAACGGGGTTTTCAGCTATGATCAAGCATTAATTATTACTTCTTTAACACATATATGTCAAATAATGTGTATTAGAACACCCTTGGTATATGTTAGAACACCTCTGATGTATGTTAGAACACTCCCGATGTATGTTAGAACAACCCTGGTGTATGTTAGATTAGAAAACCCCTGATTTATGTTAGAACACCCCTAATGGGTGTTAGAACACCCCTGATGTAAGTTAGATTAGAAAACCCCTGATTTATGTTAGAACACCCCAGGTGTATGTTTGAACACCCCAGGTGTATGTTAGAACATCCCTCGTGTATGTTGGAACACCCCTCGTGTATGATAGAACACCCCTGGTGTATATTATAGAACACCCTTGACTAATGTTAGAAAACTCCTGGCGTAAGTTAGAACACTCCTGATGTGTGTTAGAACAACCCCGGTGTATGTTATAACACCTCTTTTGTATGTTAGAACACCCCTGGTGTATGTTAGAACACCCCTATTGTGTGTTAGAACACCCCTGATGTATGTTAGAACAACCCTGGTGTATGTTAGAACACCTCTGTTGTATGTTAGAACACCCCTGGTGTATGTTATAACACCCCTAATGTGTGTTAGAACACCCCTGATGTATGTTAGAACAACCCTGGTGTATGTTAGAACACCTCTGTTGTATGTTAGAACACTCCTGGTGTATGTTAGAACACCCCTAATGTGTGTTAGATTAGAAAACCCCTGATGTATGTTAGAAAACCCCTGATGTATGTTAGAAAACCCCTGATGTATGTTAGAACACCCCTGATGTATGTTCATAAAACACCCCTGATGTATGTTTTGTATGCAAAGTTGCTGATTAGAAGACGGGCCCTGGAGAAACAAATTAGTCGAACCCTGCTAAACTCCATCATTCTAGATAGATAAATAGATAGATAGAGACAGATAGATATATTGGTAGATAGATATCCCAGCAAACAGAACAGTTTTAAACTAGTTAAACACTCGGAATAAAAAGTCGTCAAAAAGTCGACTATTTAATCCCAAAGGAATTGAGTCTTTGCCAAAAAGGCTGACTTTTTAATCCCTGTATCTCTGCAACCTGATGCTGTAGAAATTTAATATTTCAAACTTTGAATTCTGTTAGATCAAGTATTTTCAGTTTAAAATATCAATGATTTACACCATCAGGCTGCAAAGATGAAGGTATTTAAGTCTGTGGCAAAAACTCAACTCCTTTGAAATGGTCAAAAACTTAAGTAAAAGAAAAGTCCACTTTTCTACGACTTTTTCATCCCAGTTTTAAACTAGTCAAAAACTTGTAATAACAAGTCATAAAAACTCGACATTTAATCCCAGTTTTGAACTAGGCAAAAACTTGTAATAACAAGTCATAAAAACTCGACATTCAATCCAGGTTTTGAACTAGGCAAAAATTTGGAACAAAAAGTCATGAAAAATCAACTTTTCATCCCAAATTTGAACTGGTCAAAACCTAAGAATAAAAAGTTGTAAAAAGACGACTTTAATTTTCTGAGCCATTTTTTGACTAGTTCCGAACTAGTCATGAACAAAAGATTTACTTAAAAAGACGACTTAAACTCGACTTTAAAAGTCCACTATTACTCAATTTCTATAGTCGACTTAAACTCGACTTTAACCCTATTCCCGCTGGGGGGGGGTCAATTTGACCCCCCCCTGTAGTATTTTTTACATAACTCAAAAAGTATTGGTCTGAGGCTGTTGAAATTTTCTGACTTTTCTTACATACCCAAAGCCCTCCCTTTAGGCCTAAAACCGGGCTTTAATACTAACTGCCTGAGTCCTCAGGCACACTGCCTGAATGACTGCTTTTGCCTGTAGCAAACTAAATCTTTGTTTTGACCCACTTTAACTTGTCAGATTTTTATAAAATTTAGCTTTTTGGAAAGCCTATGACATAAGGAAACGGATTGCACAAGTTTTGCGAAAAAAAAATTGCAAATTTTTTGCAAACAACCTGTCAAAGGAAATTTGCACATTTTTAGTTTTTCTTGATTAAAAATCAGGTTATTTAAAATTTTGCAAAAATTTTTGCATATTTGAAATGGCATGGTCAAGGGCTTTTCAAAAATGTATAATTTGTCATTTTTTGGACAAATTTTTTTTTGCAAACATTTTTACTATAAAACTGGATTTTGCGATAAAAAATTCAATTTTCGCAAATTTGCAATTTTTTTTGCAGATTCTAAAAGTAGAGCACAAGAGCTTTCTAATGATGTATCATTTGTCATATTTGGACATAAAACATGGGATTTAGAGGGGGGGTCAAATTGACCCCCCCCCCAGCGTATCCTGGTTTTCAAGTACCCCAGCGGGGATAGGTACATTGTACACTAACCTAGCGGGGATAGGGTTAAAAGTCTATTTTTTGGACTACCCTATTTAATTATTTTCTATTCTATTATATTTTATTCTATTCTATTCTTTTCAATTCCGTTCTATTCTATTCTTTTCTGTAATAAAAGTGAAATGTATTCAGTTTGATTAATAAACAAGATTGAAAGTTTATAGAAAACTTATTTATTACTGCAATTTATCCATTCCTAGGTATATGTGTATATGTACAAAACAATGATGATTGATGATGATTGGGTCAGACCAATGAAACATTTTGTCTTAGAAAATATATAAAAATATATATTTAAACACTGAAAAAAGTTGAAAATACTAAGTATAAATATATATATATATATATATATATAAAATTACAATAAATGGACTAAAGTAATCTAGATAAAATAATAAATAATAATAATAATCCAGCCTGGAAGTTAGCAGATTACTTTTGTTTCAAGAGTAACATGTCTTTTAGGTATTTTATTTAAATGGTTTATTCATAATGAGCTCTTGTCAAATAGGCTAGATCCTAACACCTAATTTCATTGTTTTTATCCCTTTCCTTTTGTTCAAGTTTATTTTTTATTTTTTATTTTAAGAAAAGTTAAACAAAAAATAATTAGCATGTCAAATGGTTTAGTCATAAAGAGCTCTTGTCAAATAGGCTGGATCTCTTTGTTTTTATCCCCCTTTCCTTTAGTTCTAGTCCTTTTCTACATTTTAAAATCAGAAGATGTGAAAACCATATTAAAATGATATAATTCAAATATTTCTATTTTATTTTAAATAAAGTCATTTATGTTTTCTGTCTATTGATTCCAAGTGGGGAGGTTAAAAAAACTAAAAACTAAATTTTTAATGATTATCTTTTACTTTTAATCCTAGTCTAAGTAAGTGTACAAAGTGAATTTCCACCAAAAATAGTGCATTTTAAAAAATAACTTGTATCCCTTGTAAATGCTGTGAAAATGAAAATTTTAAAATAGAAATATTTGAAGGTAAATCTTCGAAGATCAATATTTATGGAAAAAGAGTAAATTGTATTAGAAAGAGAGAAATCTGAGCTTTTAGAATGGTGGATATCGAGATCAATGCTTTTTTTAATATCGAGACTAACCTAATCTTGTGATTGGCAACTACTAATTGGTTAAGTTAGGCTCTCTCAGGCGCCGCAGGCTGCGATGGGGGCCGAGCGCTGCAGCTAGGATGGACTAGGGGGCCGAGCGCCACGGCTAGAACAGACTGGGGGCCGAGCGCTTTGGCTAGGACAGACTTGGGAAGTTGCCGCTTGTGAAATTGCACATTTGGAAAGTTACCACTTTGGAAAATACCCTTAGGAAGTGATTGCATGAGAGCATGCTTTGGGAAAGTTCCTGGAATCCAAAATAGAGTGGATTAAGCAAGAAATTAAAAGTGTCAACATTGGATATTTGGATTAAGTAGTTGGGGTTAAAGGTATCCGATTCTAAAGTTCCCAACTCTGTACAAACTACTATAATCTGAAAAGATTAATTTATGTGAAATATAAATAAAAAATACTTGCAAAAATAAACTGCAGTTTGCAGTAAAAGTGCAAGTTGAGGAAACGTTATGAGATTATTTTGTGAACAAATAACATTTTAGTTGCAACTTTACTAAAACCTAATTCTCTTTTTCACCACTTTCCTCTTCATTCATTTATTTTTCATAAAGTTAAAGATTTAAACATATGTTTATAAATCTCTCTAAAGATTCCTTAATTTCATAAACTAAGGAAGTTTTGAAGTTATGTTTATAAAGCTCTCTAGATATATATTCCTTGATTTCATGAACTAAAGAAGTTTTGAAGTTTTGTTTATAAAGCTCTCTAGATATATTCCTTGATTTCATAAACTAGAGAAGTTTTGAAGTTTTGTTTATAAATCTCTCTAGAGATATATTCCTTGATTTCATAAACTAGAGAAGTTTTGAAGTTATGTTTATAAAGCTCTCTAGAGATATATTCCTTGATTTCATGAACTAGAGAAGTTTTGAAGTTATGTTTATAAAGCTCTCTAGATATATATTCCTTGATTTCATGAACTAGAGTGAAGTGTTGAAGTTATGTTCATAAAGCTCTCTAGAGATATATTCCTTGATTTTATGAACTAGAGTGAAGTTTTGAAGTTATATTTATAAGGCTCTTTACTCTATCTAACTCTCTCTGACTGGCAATTTGCTTGAAAATCTAATTAAGAAAAAATTAGAAAGATCCTCTTCAAGCTCTAATTTCAAGACTGAATCCCAAGTGCATTTAGAATATTAAAAGGACTGAGAGGAGGGGAGCGGGTCCAAAATGTTATCTGAAAAATAGAAACACAGTTTCTTTATCCTTTATACATATTTTTACTTTTTTGTTTACCATTTGTAAGAATCATTAAATTATACGCAAATTTTAAAATTGTAAGACGAATAAGAACACTTGAAATATAACAAGTATAAAAGATAAAGCTATATTTTGACATTTTTTAGTTCTGTTAATGTAATTTCAGCTTTTAGAGTGTCTTACTATTTGGTACACCCTGTATTAAAGATAAAGCTTTATTTTTACTGTTTTAGTTTTGTTATTGTAATTTCATTCAGCTTTTAGACTGTCATACTAATACTATTTGGTTCACCCTGTATTAAAGATAGAGCTATATTTTTACATTTTTAGTTCTGTTAATGTAATTTCAGCTTTTAGAGTGTCTTACTATTTGGTTCACCCTGTATTAAAGATAAAGCTATATTTTTACATTTTTAGTTCTGTTAATGTAATTTCAGCTTTTAGAGTGTCTTACTATTTGGTTCACCCTGTATTAAAGATAAAGCTATATTTTACATTTTTAGTTTTGTTATTGTAACTTTAGCGAGTCCAGAAGTATTGCTGTTGCTTTATTCAAAACTAAAGTTTGAGAAACTAAATTATGATTAAACTTTTAATAATTTGGTCAAGTTTTCTTTGTTACTCCACAATTTGATTATTACATGCCATATTTAAACAAAGTTGAGCAGATATTTTTCTATAATATTAGAAGATAATTACTATTAAACCTGTTTAACTCGGGCAGATATTTTTCTATAATATTAGATGATAATTACTATTAAACTTGTTTTACTCGGGCAGATATTTTTCTATAATATTAGATGATAATTACTATTAAACCTGTTTTACTCGGGCAGATATTTTTCTATAAAATTAGAAGATAATTATTATTAAACCTGTTTTACTCGGGCAGATATTTTTCTATAATATTAGAAGATAATTACTATTAAAGTTGTTTTACTCGGGCAGATATTTTTCTATAATATTAGAAGATAATTATTATTAAACCTGTTTTACTCGGGCAGATATTTTTCTATAATATTGGAAGATAATTACTTTTAAACCTGTTTTACTCGGGCAGATATTTGTCTATAAATTTATAAGATAATAACTATTAAACCTGTTTTACTCGGGCAGATATTTTTCTATAATATTAGAAGATAATTACTATTAAACCTGTTTTACTCGGGCAGATATTTTTCTATAAAATTAGAAGATAATTACTATTAAACCTGTTTTACTCGGGCAGATATTTTTCTATAATATTAGAAGATAATTACTTTTAAACCTGTTTTACTCGGGCAAATATTTTTCTATAATATTAGAAGATAATTACTGGTAAACCTGTTTTACTCGGGGAAAAAACTTTCAAAAATTAATGGCGCTTCGGCATTTATGATTTGATTTTTGATCTACAATACATTTTCTTAACCTTTTGCTTTCTTTTAATTTTTATTAATATTTATGATAAAGAATATTTACCATCTTAAAACATTATTTGCTTTCCTAATTTGAATTTTGGATTCTAAAAAAACGTAATTCAAGGATTGATCATGAAATCTTTATGAAAATGTATCATTTAATGCATAACAAAGTTATTAGGTAACCTGGATTCAACGAACATTTTTGCATAAAAAAACAGATTTATATACATAAAAGAATGGACTTCTGATTCACATCGATGAAATATTTACTTTTTATTATATTTTTTGTTGTATTGATTAATTTTCGTAGTATACTCAGATTTTACTCTGTATTTGCGAATTCGCGCCAATAAATATTTTGAGCATTCTTATTAAGTATTTTGGAGTTTTTTGGATATAAACCGAATATACGTGTTTATAGTTTTTACAATGGCTGGCTAATGGATATACATATATATGTATATATACATTAAGTTTATATAAACACAAATAATTCTGTGAAAAAGTTTGAAAGAATAGAAACGTAGAAATACAACTGAATCCTCAATTCAACTTTAATCAAACTTTTATTCCACTAAAAGTTGGCCAAGGAGAAGGGAAGATTACAGACCAAATATATGCAATTGCAGATCATAGGATTTCTGCAGTTCTGCCAATATTCTGCAAATCAGATTGGCACATGCTAAATCCTCTCTAATATATGTAATAGTCTTAAACACAGACTTTGGATTGACTGTTAGAATTTTTATTTGAAGGAGGAGGGTAAAAAGGAGGAGAAGGGAAAGAGGGAGTAAAAAGGAGGAGGAGGAGGGAAGGAGGGGAGAGGAGATGAGAATGGTATCAAGGGGAAGGAGAGATCGGGTTGGGGTAGGTGAAGGTAGGTAGGTTGGGGAGGGCCAGAGGGAGGGAAGGGGAGAATTATGGAGCTGAAGTGCCAGGCGTTGCCCGTGGAATAAAAAAAATGGAAAAATTTAAAATATAAAAAAATTAAAATTTTTATTTTTTTTTTCCATTCGGTCCAGCCGTTTGGCCGGCTATAGGGAACATATGTATATACGAATGACTTGTTTTATTATATAGAAGATTAGGAGCAAGTGCGGGGGTAGAAAGGAAGAGGGTGGAGTGGGATTGTGATAAAGGTTACCAAGGGAAGCATGTACACATGTATTTACTTGTTGAATTGTCCTGCGTTTCCCAAGTTGCTCAAAGTTACTTTCACCGTTTACCCGAGCTTGGTCTTAAATCACGATTTCAGTAGTGCCCAAGGTTGTCCGTGGAATTTAATAAAATACATTATTGTTTAGCCTCTGTCTCCCCCGGGGTTACCATGGGTTCTCTATGAAAATTATAGCCAATTTGGTTCAACCGTTTGGCCAGCTACAGCGAACATATAAATAAGCACAGAGCTTTATTATATTGAAGATGTATTCAATGTGGCGTAAAGCTCTCTGGATTTCTGGAATGACAAACCAAACAAAGGATTAAACTTGTCTCATAATCTCAAGTTAAATAAAGGATTTAAGTTTGGATAATATATTCTCAGAAATAGCTTTAATACGGCCTAGACCGTGAAATATGTGTGTTGCATTTATTCCCACTGAATACTGAGATATTACAATCAATAGGAAAATTATTCGAATGTGTTTTTATATTGAAAAGTTTTTTTCTGGTACGTGTAAAAAGGTTTAAAATTCGGCGTCGATTATGCTCCAAACCTCACAGAGTAAAAAATAGGTGTTTATAGTTCCACATTTTTTAAAATTATATTTCGGTCTGGATTGATCCTCTTCAGTTCTTGAAATTAGTCATGGTTTTAAACAGTCTAATAGACGCACATCAGTTGTGCAATGAACACAGACCCACTTTATAAGTTGGTATAACCATTTGATTTATATAATATCATTAAATACACATGAGAATAGTGTTATGGTTCTCTCTGTACTATCATAAATGAACCCATTTCTTTAATCTTGTGCTGACGTAAAAGCTATATTATTCAAACATAACCCCCCGTCAATTAAAAACAGATAAATCATCTGCTAGGACTGGACAATGTTTCGTTAATGAACGACTAGTTTTTAAGTAGCAGAAGATTTCGTTAACGAACATCATAAATTTTTGAAATCGTCAACAAACGGAAACCCCGTTCATAAGGAAAAATAAGAACTTTTTATCTGAACGAAACGCTCTGTGCTTAGTTGAGAACATTCGGATATTCGAAAAGTTTATTATTTTAAAGAAAAAAAACAATTATTTTCCTGATAAGGTACTTTGGCTAGAGAATATTTAACTAATTAACGTATGTTTTTAAAAATAAACAACGAAAATTCTGTTAATGAACGGGAAAAACTGGAAAGTTTCCACTCGTTAACTTTGCTGAATGTTCAGTTATCAATAAATCACAAACACTTCATGAACCAGCCATAAATGAATTGTTTTAAAAAAGTACCATTTCGCTTAATTTTAGTTGCAACAAGTGACAGAAAAAACAGAATTTGAGGTTTTACATATTTATTCATAAGTTTAGAAAAGTAAATATTTACTTAATATTTATTTATGCATTTCAACTTCATTTTTGTTTACTTTTGACAAGTTAGAGAAGTTTATATCGTTTTAGAGTGCATAGAGGGGTCAGCAAGGGAATATGTATCTTCTTCTAAATTTGAATTTATTTCCAAGAATTTTCTATCTATCAAATATTTTAAGAACCGTAACACGCTGATAAAATCTCCTCTATTGAACGGAATTTTTTGAGAATTTTCGGGAAATTTCGATAGCAAAAGAAAAAGGACCGAAACGTTGCTAGTTAATACAAATAAAAAGATTTGGAAAAAAAAATTATCCAAAAAGTAACTATTCGTTTTATTTTCTGCCTAAATTAAAAAAAAACATGATAAAATTGTTCATTAAATGGTAGGTTCCGTAAAAAACGGACGTTTCTGGAAAATCAAAGAAAATTTTCGGTAACGAACGGAAAAATCGTGTATTTTAATATAGGACTAGCTGTATTTGATACAGCTGTATTTGATACAGACAGAAAAGGACCCAAACAAACGAACAAGATATAAATATAAATGAAAAAATCGAGAATTCAATGAAAATATTGTGACTTTAATTAACCATCAGAGGACGGATTAAAAAGGTACTATCGTGCACGGTTCTTTAAATTTACAATTATATTTCGAAAATGAAATTGGATTTTGTTTACTAGGAACTGCAGTTCTTATAAAAAGTTTCTTATCGACAATAGTGGTAGATATCAAATCTTTGGTCTGAACAAAAACTTAGAACTCTCTATTGCTAAACTGATAAAGCTGAAACTTATTTTTTGCTGCCTCTTACATTCTAAAATTGGATTGAGTTGATATATGACTCAAACCTTATAATTGAATACAAATTCTGAAAAAAATTCTCGAATTCTCGAAAATTCTATGTACGCCCCTGATAAGGTTTAATTAAAGGTAAGATAAGATATAGTTTATTGATAATAATACACATAATGTTACAAGCAAAAAAATCCGCAACTATTTTTATATTTTTTACTATATTTATGTAATTATAGCAATTAGGCGGAGATTAGCTATTTGCTGTTTTGGGTATTATCCCCACCTAATTAATATTAAAACGTTTACAATGTAAAAAATATTACTAGGTTTTTAAAGTTTACAATAAGTCAAGGATTACTAGTTAAATTTAGAGAGACCGAGGTGCAGCATAACAAAATAATTGATTTTTCGGTTTTAAGTTTAGTACGTTTAACAGAATAAGATTAAGCATGTACAAAAATCTGCAAAGTTCTATATTTATTTTTTGCAAGAATAACAAAAAGGTTTATGGCACTTTGAGATCTAGGCGTCAGATAACACTTTAAATAAACTTTTTTTAAAGATAACTAACGATGCACTTCTTTTTAAATCAAGTGGCAGTTTATTCCATATCTTAAGAAGTGCATATGAGGGAAGATATTCTAATGAGCCTGTATTTAAAATGTCTATTTGATAGTTAAGAGATCTTTCAAAATTTCCGAGTTTTTTAAAAGTGTTGTTAAATGAGGAGGGCAGAAGGTATTTCGTGTATTTATACATAAATGTTGCTTGATCAAATTCAGTCAAATCATTGAGCTTAATGATTTTATACTGAAAGAAAAGGTAACCGTTGTGAATCGAACATGTAAGGCTTTTTTCATCGATTAAAATTTTGTATACAGTCCCTTTAACTGAAACCTAAACATGTGCAAAATGAAAAGTCTTTTTTTCCATGCAAAACACTTCCGTTTAGTTTGTTCACAGTGCATTTTCAATTTCAGATTTGGATTTAGTTTTAAAGATGTTTTTAGTTTTTGTAAGTTTATCTTATCCCCCCTTTATATACCGGCTTAACTTTAAACTTGGATTTTATTTAAACAATGCAATCTTATCTTATATTTTCTTTGTATTATCATTTTATCATGACACCATACACGCAAAGAGAATAGAATATATATTAGAGAGGAATTTACTAGAAAAAAGTGTAAAACGGCCATTTTGTTGTAATGTCTCCATACTGCAGGTGTACTTCACATATTTCCGCTATATAACCTTTTGGACCCTGGAACATCATTTTAAAGAAAATCTAAAATTAATATTGAAAGAAAACCAAATTATAAAATAGGCTGGTTTCTTAATTGACCAATGATCATTTTACATAGACTCTATGCCTTTCACTTTACAAACGAAGATTTTCCGTTATAACTATAAATCAATTGATGCTTTTTATTCACCTAATTCATTTTATAAAGTTTGTTTAACAGCTTTAAAAAATTCGACATTGAAATGGATAGTCTAGGGAACATACTGTATTAATGTACTCTACTGCATATAATTTGTGAACATTTACATGATTTGTACACTTTGAACTCCCTTTCAGACTGAAAGGGATGAAAAAATTCATACCGAGAGATTCACTAAATTCCCCTCTAATATATATTCTATTCTCTTTGCATACACGTTATAAACTAATGTGTGTATGTTTTATAAACATACGTGATGATATTTTTACTACCAAAAATATTATTGCTTAGTTATAATTAACAAAAATAGATAAAATCCATGAAAAACCTTTCCAAATTATTTTCAACTGAAAGGAGTTGAGTCCTTGCCACAAATTCTGATTTTCTAATCCCTATATCTTTTGAACCCTATGTCGTAAACCTTTGATAATTGAAACTTACATTATTTAATCTAACAGAAGTCATATTTTGAACTGTCAAAGGTCTACAACATTGGAATGCAAAGATTATAGGAATTAGAAAATCACAGTTTGTGACAAAGACTCAATTCCTGTGTTCTTTAGTTTGCAATAAAAACAATTTTTAAGGGTATTTATGGTATATACAATTCTACCAAATTTATTTGTTTAAACATACTAAAATTAGATAGTATATTTAAAACATAATGCTTTACAAATCTTTCAAACAAGAATGAGGTATTCAAACTGGCCTCGGTCAAGTACTTAACTACAATTATTTCTTTATACAAATGTCAAAATCTGTAAACTTGGATGATAATGCTTTCCTTTCTCGATAATAATGATTTACACACAGAAACAGATTTGATTTAGTTCATGCTAGTGTCTAGAATTTCTATGAGTGCAGTGGTACAGTTTATAGGATCAACTTTTATCAATATCTATGTTTGCGTCATAACCTTGACTCTAACAAACAATATAACACACAAACCAGAAATTTCTTAAAGTTCAAAAAATGCATTTATTCAACGAATCATTTTTAATTTACTTTATAAAAAAGAAATTCTTTCCATAATTAGATAAATTTATTCTGTTCTAAGGCGAGATTATTTTTGCCCATTTGCTTCAAACTGTATATGCATTTGACATAATTGCTATATATTATATACCATCTACACTATGACTAAACTATTTATGAAAATGACTACAGATAAATATTGATAGATTGATTAGAATAATTAACATGAACAGAGAATTTTTTAATGGCCAAAATGGTTTGTGAAAGTTGTCTACAAACCCTGCTTTTATCCAGTCTTTTTTTCTACGGCCCTATTTGCCTGCCAGGCCCTGTCTTTTCACTAGCTTCGATATTTTCTGCTAAGATACATGAAATTCATGGTATTACAGGCAAATATCATGTTAAAACTAGCCTAGTTTTAACCAAACTTAATGCATCCAACCCACTGATGTATCAAAATTGGGATCGGTTTATCTTTGCAACAATTATTTACGCATTCTTCAATATCTTCCAGGTTGATGGAGGATTTTTCTAAACAGACCATTTGATATTTTTTCGCATTATAGGGTTTTTGTCAATGACATTTAAATATTAATTATTTTGCTGCTGTTGTTTTGTTAAAGCAAAGTTTTGCAAAATAAGTAAGTTGTAATACGGGCACAGCTCCCTTGGTAATCTTAAATATAGTTGTGTCATAATCTTTTATATTTAAATTACAGGATAGAGACCTCTATAAATGCAACCATGCTGATACTTCTCATAAGGTGGCAAATAAAAATTTTCTTTTATTCTCAAACTGTTTAAGTACATTTTTTAATCATGATAATTATTTAAACAAACAAACCTTGTATTTACTAATATATGTCTGTATGTCTTGTATCTAAGAAGAATGAAAGAATGCCGCGCTATAAAGTGTGGGCACTAGTTTATATTCCTCTAATCTGATACCATTGTTAACTCTACACTGTTCAGGTTTGTACAACTCTACAGATTTCACTAGATTTAACAACTTTGTAAACCTCATGTGCGCTATAAAGTCAGCAGAACTGCAATAATGCAATTTGTGCACTAGACTGCAGGATTGCATATGCAGAGAAAGGTTTGGAATGTGAAAGGGTGTCAGTGAATATTGCAGTTTACACATTAATGTACATTTTCAAGCTATTATACATGTATGGTTCGTTTCTTGAACCTGCATTAAATTGAACACTAAGTATTAGAACAAGGCCTACTTTGAAATGTTGCCAGGTCTCTTTCTCTGGGTTGTCCTGTTCTTATTTCTCACATGGTCCCATGCCTGGGATATGTCTTGTTAAAATTGAAAAATTTAGTTTAGAAAAAGTGTCGATGTAAAAATCTGAAATATTTATTTATAAATATACAAAAAAACGGCAGCTTAAAAACAACTTCTAAAAGCCTGAATTTTATCTAGGAAAAGAAGTGCGAAGCGCCCTGATAGCCTATTTTCATATAAATAAGAGGTATGTTTCTTCCCTATTTTCTTTTCTCCATGTTGAACTAAATCTGTAGGTGTTCTTGATGGAGGTCCGACGTTTGAATTACTCCGCTTAATCCTTCCCCTGCATAGTAGTAATCCATCCAATCCTTCCCCTGCATAGTAGTAATCCATCCTATCCTTCCCCTGCATAGTAGTAATCCTTCCAATCCTTCCCCTGCATAGTAGTAATCCATCCAATCCTTCCCCTGCATAGTAGTAATCCATCCAATCCTTCCCCTGCATAGTAGTAATCCATCCTATCCTTCCCCTGCATAGTAGTAATCCATCTAAACAGGTCACAAAATTCACAGATCAAACAGCGTTAAAAAATCTTTAATATATTTGTCTGTAAAGTTTTTTACTTACGTTTAAATAATAATAATAATAGACTTTCTTAGTATTTTGAGATTTCAAATTGAAAACCTTTTGCTCTCTAGTTGATCGTTATCCTCATTTTTTAATATATTTTTGCAAACCAACGTCGTAGATCTTAGGTATTTCAAACTATGCATTTTGTCAGATCAAATCATCTTAGTTTGAAATAAAAGGTTACAAGTATCGTTTTTTAAAAAAGTTTTTAAAACGATTGTTTGTAAAATAATCGTAAAACGAAACAAAAAACGATAGGAAAACGAAAAAACGATCGTTTAATGATCGTTTACAAAAACGATTAACAACCCTAGTTGCAAGGTGATTGCAAAATTTGAGTTTGTGGCAAAAACTAAATTAATTTAGGAAAACTCAAGTTTTTGCATAAACTCTTTGATTTCCAAGTTTTCCGTTATCACACTAAAATCATATCTCTTTCAAACTATTTAAGGCCTTAGGTTATATAAACATTATACATATTATACATGGTGATCGATTGATGGTGCATTGTTCATCAAAACATTTGCCTCGCATTCAAGGATAATTATTTTAGAACATATTTTTATTAAATTACACAATGCTTTTTAAAATAATGATAGTTTTTTAAATATATAAGAGTAAGAAAAAGAGAAAAAATGGAAATATTATACCAGGCTTCTAAAATCGATAGTGTTTTTCTGACAATTATGTTTAAAATACAGTTTTCAATTTCCCCCGTAATATTATGGGGCGATTTTCAAAACTACGATAAAATCTTTTAAGGGGCGTTTTCGAATCCTTACATTTCACAAGAACCAAATAATACATGGGCCACACTAGGTTCCACCAATGGTCATATTAGTCAGATATATGTATGTATGGTACCTACATATATCGTGACCATTAAAGCTGTAATTTGTACAATATATTATTTTTAGAAATAATTCAAGTCATCATATTCCTATATTTACAATAATGGTGAGCTTAATTTTACTCCATTAGTAACAATCAGACTTTCATATTATACCAATTCAAATTATTGAAGTTTTATATACACTGAGACCCATAAAACTGTGGAAGAGAAAGACGGCATTCACGCAATCTTATGTGTCTTGTTATTGCCTTTTTATTCAACAGTGTTATGGGTCCCACTGCATTTTTCATATCTTTCACCTTGTCCAAGCTGAACAAGAATTCCGAGAGGGGGGGCAAGAATTGTCCCCCCCCCCTCACCCTAGAACTCAAAATAGCTATCCCTTCCCCTTCCTGCACGTGAACTAACATTATACGCCTAGCTAGGTTTACTAGACCAATAAAATAAACTATAAAGAAAACCTGTTTTGTAACACAAAAAGGATTTATAATAAATTTATGTCTATATTCAACGGTGAAAGTTAATAACTTTATGCACTGATCTATAAGAATATGTATCTTGCAAAATTACTAAAAAAATTGAGGAACTTGTTTACAGGGCACAGTATAATATAAGTTTTGCTTTTAGAGTTTTTATAATATAAAGATTTAAACATCAAAAAAAACAACACACGATTAATAAAGATCGTCATTATAGTAAAAATGTAAGCATACACAAGAGGATTGAACTTTTGTGTTCAATTATTATTTATCATGAACAATTAATATTGATATCTAATGAGTACTTATACACACTTTTAGGCCAAACGCTTGATCCTTTCATTATCATAATACCAAAGAGGTATTAAATTAACACGAAAGTGTGAATAGGATCAAGATCAATGCTTGTTTCCGAGAAATGTTAACGATCAATTCTATTGTCAACGGTCAACAATCTATTCGTTAAGGGCCTAAACATTAACGAACGGTAAAAATCTTAGGCAATCGTTAATTAATTAAACGGAAAGAAAATATTTTGTATTAGGACGATTTGGAAAGAACGAACGGTCATTACAGCCAAGGAACCTTGTTAACGAACGTGCAATTAACGGTTTTAAAACAAGCTGCACCATGAAAAGACAGACAGTTGTTATACTCCCTTGATCGATTTGATAGATTTGCACACTTGATTGCAGACCTCAGGCTGATGCTTCATTCCTATGCAGTATTAAAGCGACACGGGTTGAGTTAAGGTGAGGTTAAGACGGCCATTCTTAATATTCTTAAGCTTTCATATATTTTTTTAAAATCCAATTTCTAACTCAAAAACTTTTTTAATACTCTTTCTGTTTTGATTTTAATCAAAACCCCAATATTTATGTAAATTGAGAAAGAAGATATATTAAATTAAAGCCCCATTACAAATATCCAAACAATTATATCTTAATTTTTTTCTATCTGAATTGGTCATTTTCGATTGCATTTTTTCTTTTGGTGTAAATTGTCTATTGTTGCAGCAGATACAGGGAAGAAAATTAACAAAATTTACATAAAAAATTCCTCGTTGTTGTTTGTTAAAAAAGATTTAATTGGAACCGTTTTTAAAATATAACTTTATAGGAGATACATACACCCTACAGTATAATTCCTTAGATCTTTATAAACATCAGGTTCCATAGATCTTCAGGGATCTGCCTGGTTCTTAGAATCCCCAGGTTCCTGTCTGGTTCCTAAAGTCATCAGCTTCCTGTCTGTACCTTGAGGTTCCTTTCTGGTTCATTAAATCTTCAAGTTTCTGTCTTGTACTTAGGATGCCCAGGTTCTTGTTTGGTTCCAAGAATCTTCAAGTTCCTGTCAGGTTTCTTATATCTTTAGGTTCCATTCTGGTTCTTTAGACCTTCAGGGTTCTGTCATATTCCAAGGATCCCCAGGTTCCTGTCTGGTTCCTAGGATACTATGGTTCCTGTATGGTTCCTAGGATACCAAGGTTCCTGTCTGGCTCCTTATATCTTAAGGTTTTTGTCTTGTTCCTTAGATCTCAAGGTATTTGTCTGGTATAAGGTATTTTTCTGGTTCCTTAGATCTTCAGGGTTCTCTCTGATTCCTTAGATCTTTTGGTTCCTGTCTGGTTCTTAGATCTTTAGGTTCATGTCTAGTTCCTCAGATCTTTTGGCTCCTGTCTGGTTCCTTAGGTCTTTAGGTTTCTGTCTAGTTCCTATCAGTCTTCTAAGAATTCCAGTTTCCTGTCAGTTTTCTTTTAGTTTCCTGTCAGTTTCTTGTCATTTCCTGTCAGTTTCTTATCATTTCATGTCAGTTTCTTGTAATTTCCTGTCAGTTTCTTGTCATTTCATGTCAGTTCCTTTTCAGTTTCCTGGCAGTTTCCTGTCTGGCTCCTAGGATCCCCATGTTCTTGTCAGAATCCTAGGATCTCGAGGTTCCTTTCAGTTTCCTAGGATCTGTAGGTTCCTGTCTGGTTCCTAGGATCTCTAGGTTCTTGTCTGGTTCCTTGGATCTGTAGATTTTGTCTGGTTCCTAGGATCTCCAGGTTTCTGTCTGGTTCTTGGATCTTATAGGTTCTTTCTAGTCTGATGTTTAAATCCCAGGATTCCTCCCGTGAGACCAACTCAGCACTATACCCGGGAGCTCAACCATTCAAACTCAATTCAATCAAAAACAAACATTGTATAGTCACGTTTCCTTTGCATCTCAACCTAACTCTATATACTTCTCTACCATCCTTTACCCAACCCTGTATACTTCTCTACCATCCTCAACCTAACTCTTTATACTTCTCTACCATCCTCTACCTAACCATGTATACTTCTCTACCCTCCTCAACCTAACTCGGTATACTTCTCTACCATTCTCAACTTAACTCTGTATACTTCTCTACCATCCTCAACCAAACCTGTATACTTCTCTACCATCCTCAACCTAACCCTTTGTATACTTCTCTACCATCCTCTACCCAACCATGTATACTTCTCTACCATCCTCAACCTAACTCTTTATACTTCTCTACCATCCTCTACCCAAGCATGTATACTTCTCTACCCTCCTCAACCTAACTCTTTATACTTCTCTACCATCCTCTACCCAACCCTGTATACTTCTCTACCATCCTCAACCTAACCCTTTATACTTCTCTACCATCCTCTACCTAACCATGTATACTTCTCTACCCTCCTCAACCTAACTCTGTATACTTCTCTACCATTCTCAACTTAACTCTGTATACTTCTCTACCATCCTCAACCAAACCTGTATACTTCTCTACCATCCTCAACCTAACCCTGTATACTTCTCTACCATCATCTACCTAACCCTGTATACTTCTCTACCATCCTCAACGTAACTCTGTATACTTCTCTATCATCCTCAACCTAACCCTGTATACTTCTCTACCATCCTCAACCTAACTCTGTATACTTCTCTACCATTCTCAACCTAACTCTGTAAACTTCTCTACCATCCTCTACCTAACCCTGTATACTTCTCTACCATCCTCAACCTAACTCTGTATACTTCTCTACCATCCTCAACCTAACCCTGTATAATTTACCATTTCTTTACCATCTCCTACTTAATCCTTTATCCTTCCATACTAAAAATACAAATATGAATCGTATTTCCTTTATTAATATTGACGATCTAACCCCCTTTGAACAATTCTAGATGTTTATTCTTCTCCGAAAAGATGGATAAAAGAGATGTAAAGGCAGGGAGTTATTTTACATGTTGGCCTTTTCTGATGTATGAAAAATATTTCCAGAAATTCTCAGTTTCTCGGTCACTTAATTAATTATCGACCAAATCCTGAAATTGTAAAGACTTTAAATCTTTTAAACTTTGAAGATGATGATCTTAAATCCATTGAAAGCGCGCACAATATCTTTAGAGTCCACGGATAATATAGATCGTTAAATGAAAATATACTTGGACTTTCCTAGCCGACACGCTCAGACAGATAGCCTGGCGTATGTCCCTACCAATGTGTGTATGCTAGAGGAGGTTGAACTTCAGGAGTTTGTTTTTGAGGAGTTCATATTTCAAAAATTCATATTTCAAAAGTTCATATTTCAAAAGTTCATGTTTCATAAGTTTCTATATTAAGAGTTTGTCTTTCAGGAGTTTGTCTTTTAGAAGTTTGTATCTTCAGAAGATTGCTTTCAAGAGTTTTCTTTCAGGAGTTTGTCTTTCAGGAGTTTGACATTCAGGAGTTTGTCTTTCAGAAGTTTGTCTTTCAGGGGTTGTCTAACAGGAGTTTGTCTTTTAGGAGTTTGTTTTCAATAGTGTCATGGATTTGTTCTGACAGAGACGCCATGACGTAATTAGAAAGAAATGTCTGTCTTCGTAATCTGTGGTTTCTTTTAATGAAATTAAATCAGCTGCAAGATTTGTCTGTTTAATCTGTGCAGTAATTGGTTCCATTTTGAATCCTGGATTATAAGTTTGGATTAGAAGTATACCATTCTTTATATTGAACTTAAATTGAGATTTTACGAGAATTCTTCTACTTAAACTGCATTTTGGATAAATAGAACCTTTATAGAAATAATGCACCTAGAGTGGATTGTTTGTTGCAAGGAAACGTGTTTAGTTAAATAGATCACATCTACGCAGTTTAACAAAATTATCATTCATATTTTGTGTTAAGATCAGTTTTGTAACATTTAGCAGATATATTTTATTTGATGGCAACTAAAGCTCTTAAATATGGGGGATTGGAAGTGCCGAAAGTGACGGAAAATTTTTAGCTATACAGTGGGCCCCAAAAAATAATGGATAAGATGACGAAATTTAAGCTATCGTATGTGTATTTGATATTGTTCCAAAGCAAGTAGTTTTAACAGCAACTTGAAAATCAACGTATTAAGTAAAATGGATATTGTACTTTTGCTATGGTCAATATTATTAATGTTCCAGACTGAAACAATTTATAATTAAAAAGTTCTTATTTGTATTTAAAAACCTTTGAGAAAATAATGCGTCAGTTGCTTTTGATTCCAACAACTTCATTTCATCAAAGATTATAAGAAAAGAATTTTCGAAAATGTCCCAAGAATCTGAGGTATTTTTAGCCGATTTGAAACCGAGATTAAGCTTGCCCAAAATATTACCCCCCCCCCCTTTGCGCTCGGTTTCTTCTCTTTTAATTCAATCGGGTTTTTGTCTTTAATTAAACATTCAACAAATTTACGGAATTGTCTTGTTGTTTTTTTTTTTCAATTGAAACGTATAAGTCGACAAAAAAAGTAGAAAAGAGAAAATGTTATGTTTAAGGTAAAATTGTGATCAAAAGTCACAGTTTGTTAGTATGAGGACCGAACTGTTAAATACGCTGCCCCCCCCCCCTCATTATAAATTTGTAAAAATTCACACCTTTCAGTGCGTACTTTTTGTTCTGCCATCTTTATACTAATCATCGAATTTATTCTCACTATCCTTCTTTATACTTGTAAGTCAAGTCATGTATATATATTTCATAAGTATAATAAGAATTGTTCTGAGAATAAATAAAGTCCCCCCCCCCCATTTTGTCACTGAAGATTAGAGTTTTTGGCCTAAAAGTTATTTAAACCTTTACCCTTAACCTCGATTTTCCTCTGAAAAGTGAAAGTTTATGTTTAGAATTTATCGTATTGTATACTTTTTGTTTTATTATGATTAAAGGAAGCACTCCTAGCTCATGTTAGTCTCGCGTGATGCTGACTCTACTTTTCAGACCTCTCCCCCTGCATCCATGCAACCCCCCCCCCCCCACGCTGCACATGCATCCTCCCGTACAGCCTCCTTGAATCAAGGCCGTCCAGAGACCAAGATTAGAAGAGAGATGTACTATAAAGTCTCCCAACCTTTCTATTCCTTAGCCAGACAACTAAAGAGCTGAACTCTACTGCAGTTTTACCAGATTTATTTATATATATATATATATATAAATACAGGGTGAGTCAAAAAAAAGTGAGATTAGCGGCGTCTGGTGCGAAATTGAACCTTTTTTTTGTGCAACTCTACTGTATGGTATGGTATTTTTTGAATATTTTTTTGAATTTTTTTTTGGTACTTAAATGGCCCAAAAAAACCTCGTATCATTTTTTCTCTCTCATTAAAAGTTCAGAAAAGCAAAAATATGTAAATATTATTTCTATCAAAGTCTAAAGTTTTATGAAGATTAAATCACAGCATCATAGAAAATTTGCAAAATTGTAAAAATAAAATTCACAATTTTCAGTTCTGGTCTAATTTCTAAGGAAAAGTTCTTGAAATCCTTTAGTTCCTTTCTTCTTAGTATATACTAAAGTTATATACGCTTTTCAGTTGAAAACCGAGGAGCCATTAAAAATATTACAATTTTACAAATTTTCTGTGATTCTTTGATAAAATATTTACAAAATTTTAGAATTTGATAGAAATAATATACATATACACATTTTTGCTTTTCTGAACTTCAGATTTTAAAACAAAACAAGTTTTGCGTATTTTTTGGCCATTGCAGGAGTACCAAAAAATTAAATATTCCAAAAATGTTGAAAAAATACCATTTAGGAAAGTACAATTTTGCACCAGACGCCACTAATCACACTTTTTTACTTACCCTGTTTATAAGTAGTATATACAGTATACGTAACTATTGTATATATATATATGTGCACACATATAGGGTTTTGTGATATGATATATAGGATCCGGTAGGTTACATGGATCTGCAGTTTTACCTGCTATATATATATAGGGTTAGGTATAGGTTACAGAACATATCTACTCTGCAGTTTTACCTGCTATATAAAAGCTGATATATATATATAGGGTCTGGTATAGATCACAGAAAGTATCTACTCTGCAGTTTTACCAGACTATATGCAGATATATATAGAGTTAGGTATAGGCTACAGAACACAACTACTCTGCAGTTTTATCAGACTATATGCAGATATATATATTGGGTTAGATATAGGCTACAGAACACAACTACTCTACAGTTTTACCAGACATATATGCAGATATATATATTGGGTTAGGTAGGTTACAGAACACAACTACTCTACAGTTTTATCAGACATATATGCAGATATATATATTGGGTTAGGTATAGGCTACAGAACACAACTACTCTACAGTTTTATCAGACTATATGCAGATATATATATTGGGTTAGGTATAGGCTACAGAACACAACTACTCTACAGTTTTACCAGACTATATGCAGATATATATATTGGGTTAGGTATAGGCTACAGAACACAACTACTCTACAGTTTTATCAGACTATATGCAGATATATATATTGGGTTAGATATAGGCTACAGAACACAACTATTCTACAGTTTTATCAGACTATATGCAGATATATATAGAGTTAGGTAAGGGCTACAGAACACAACTACTGTGCAGTTTTACCAGACATATATGCAGATATATATATAGAGTTAGGTATAGGATACAGAACACAACTACTCTGCTGTTTTATCAGACTATATGCCGATATATATATTGGGTTAGGTAGGCTACAGAATACAACTACTCTACAGTTTTATCAGACTATATGCAGATATATATATATTGGGTTAGGTAGGCTACAGAATACAACTACTCTACAGTTTTATCAGACTATATGCATATATATATATAGGGTTAGGCTACAGAACACAACTACTCTACAGTTTTATCAGACTATATGCAGATTTATATATTGGGTTAGGTAGGCTACAGAATACAACTACTCTGCATTTTTATAAGACTTTATATAGATATATATATTCTGGTAAAATTAATTGAATTACATATTTACAGGTAAAGTTGAATAAGGCAACTAAGGTAATTTACATGGACTCTACGCCCTTGGAAAATTAGCCTTTTCAACAATTTTACCCTTTATATTTTTCAATATTTTATTGTAAGTAAGTATGTAAGGATGAGACTTCAGAGACGACTATCAATTTGTTCATCGAATGTTCATTGCTATCCTTTTTGTGTGTTACTTTGTACTCTGTATCAAATTATATAAAAATACTCTTTCATTCATCTAGTGTCCTAAATGCAACCATTATTAAAGAAAATATAAAAAACTTGTTTTTTGTTTTTGTTTCAAGGTCTAAAAGAATTTTGTGTCATCTCCAACCAATTAATAACAGACGGTTCCTCAGAATGACGAAGGTTAATTTTACCACTTGAAATTATTAAAGAATGCAGTTTTACTGAAGAAGATGTCATGAGACAAATATTTGTGTCTGCACTATTGCACAAACTTGTAAAGTGTCAGTAGAGAGTAATTAGTTTAGATCAAGTTTAGGAGAGTTTCACTCTCAGCTAAAGGACAGTGGTCAGCCCTTTTTATGATATAGTGCTTAATCCGTAAAAACAGGTGGTAAATATTTTTGCAATGTATTTGATTAGCCAATATCAGATTTCGTCAAAGGAATTGAGTCTTTCCCACGCACTTTAATTTTTAAATCCTATTTCTTTTCGAACTTGTGATGCAAACAATTGATATTTCAAACTTGAATTGATTTCTACCAGCATTCATATCTTAGGTCTACTACATCGGTTATTTAATGCATAGGAATTCAAATACCAGAGTTTGTGGCAAAGACTCAATTCCTATGTCAAACCTTAAGATATAGTCAAAGAAAATATAAGTTATTATCACTTTTAAATTAGTATTGTTATTACAAGAGCCCTGAGTTGGTTTTCTCTTATGACATGAATTAAAAATTGTGAAAAATTATGTTAATATGAAACGAAGTAAATGTAAGATTTTAATATGATTTAATGAAACAAATTAGTTTATTGACTTGTGAGAGCTTTAGATTATTGCTCCTAGTTTTTTTAATGATCAATAAATATACTTTTCTTGTATGTTTGTCTGTTTGTCTATTTGTATCCAATAAACGTCAAAACCGCTAAACTGATCGGGCCCAAATTTTTTTTGGCTTCACATGTCCCTAGGGAAGGTTTATGGATGATCAAAATTTTAAAAAAATTTGCTCTCAACAAAATTCGATTTTCATAAAATTTTGAAAATCCCAAAAAAAAATTTTTAAATCCGCGAACTTTTTTTGTTTTTGTTTTACAAAGAGAAAATGTTCACAATTGAAATAGAAGATGGGCTCGATCGCAGAGTGTTCTAATAGCTATAGTAATCATGAACAAGATGATTTAGAAATTTTTTTGATTAAGATTTTATTTGATAATAATATTAATAAAAAGATTTTTTGGTTTTTGAAAAATAAATATTGGGGAAAGAAGAGAGCCGTGACAATGATATTTCTAAGGATTATATAAGGTTGTTCTGTTCTGTTGTCTGGTATTTTTATTTTTTTTAGTATAACATGTTCATGAATAACATTTTTCTTGTTATTTTACTTCTGTTTTGCTCTATAAAGCCGTTCAGTTCAATTCTCGATTATTTATTTTATGATTCAATCCTAATTGATAAGTCAAACATATAACGATTCCTTGAAAAGTGAATGTGTCATACTCATATCACATGCTAAAAATGGTAAACAAAAAAATGAATTTTTTTCTCGTTGTTTGTGTATTTAGTATCTGGTTAACAAATATAAGGCATTGTTTTGCTTGTCATTTGCGCATAATTTAACGAATTTTTTGGTATGATATATTTCTAAAGTAAAAAGCGAATGAGGACATTTTCAGGCTAAAATATGCCCTAGTGAATTGTTGATAGTTTGAATGTAGAGCAATATAAAACAAAAATGGCGAGGAGAAAGTGAAAGAAAATTATTAGAACATTTCAAAATTGGTTAATGTTGTTTTTTATCAGAAAAAATTGTTAGTTTTAAAAGTCTAAATGATGCTTCTATAAAAAAGATGAAATATTTCGTCAATCTATCTTGACTTTTCTGTTTTTTTCCCGCCAAACACCAACGGCCGGAAAGGTAGTTATTTGTTATAAACGAACGTTAACATATCCGATAAACGATCATACATTGAGTGATCCATTACGTTAACAGTTAACAAACAGATTCAAAAAATACTAAGGAGCCCAACCCTATACATAACTGTGGCTCGGAGTTGGATAGAGAATAAGGTTTGCTTGGTTGAGATAAAAGAATAGAGGTTTAAAGTTTATGCTGCAGGGGTTGAGGCGGGGGGGGGGCTAGGCTTTAAGGAAAGGGGGGATGCCGTGGGGGAGGGGATGAAGGCGGACTTCAAGTTGTGAAGGTGGAAGCAGATAAAAGTTTTAAAAACAAAAAAATACATTTAGAACTAAACTATCTAAACATACTTTATATAAAACTAACTAAAACTTAAACTTAAACAATCTATACAAACATACTTGTTTTGATGGGACCAAATACAATTATATTTGTTTTGACACCAAATACAAACATATTAATTTAGGGACCAAATACAAAAATATTTGTTTAGGGACCAAATACAAAAATATTTGTTTAAGGACCGGGACCAAATATAAACATATTTGTTTCGGGACCAAATACAAACATATTAACTAAATAAAAACGCATCAGTTTAGTGACTATGATATATACATATTTGTTTTGAAACAAAATACAAACATAATGTTTATGGGCCAAATTTTCTTTTGGAACCAAATAAAAACATATTAGTTTAGGAAACAAATACAAGTTAATCTCATGCAAGTCTATCAACCTTCAAAAATTAGGAATTATTTACTTAAAATATTTTTTTTTCCTGATATCCTTACAGATTAATATTTTATTAAAATTTTACTTTGTTTCAAACTGTAATTAATCTCTTAAAAACCATAAAATAGCGTATTTGAATATTCTGCCATGAATCCTTTAAAAAAAAAAATAATCTTTTTGCAAAATATTCGGAAATATTTTTGATACATTTCAACATTCTCTTCAGTCCTTCATAAATGAAAATGTTAATTAATAGAAACCTTCTAATCTCACAAGTATATTGCCTGGCCTGTCCTAATTAACCCCCAACGGAAAATTTTATTTACATCAAGTTTATTCTTACCTACAATAAAGAATTTTATTGTTTATTTACAAAAAAAATGTTCTGATAAGTTTGACTAAATATGTGTCGTGTAGCTAAGGTTTTATTGATTTAGATCAGTTTCAAAAAGTTTCAATATTTTTTTAGACTCGCAATGGTATTCCACCCTCCAAATAAAAACAAATTTTTTTTCAAAATAAACTAATACGTCGATTCGACAAAAAAGTATTATTTTTCACAAGACGGCAATAATCTTTTAGGGTCAAAGGCAGGTCGGTGTTTCAAAAAAAAATCAGAAATAGTTAATAGCCTTTTATTGAAGCTACAGTGCTAAAATGTATATGTTTAAAAAACGCCCTTGAAAAAAGGATGTATAATGTTTCATATATATGTTTATATTTGTCAAAAGTAAAAATATTTATGTTTGAACATTTTTCCGACGTACTTCTTGAACTTTATTTAAATTATCCCTTGCACCCAAACCGAACGATAGAATCCTAATTTTTTTAATAAGCACTAAGGGCGCATATCAATTAGGGAGGGGGGGGGGTGGAAAATATTTGACCAAAATAGCCCAGTCGTGATAAGGTTAGCAGGACTTTTTGTTTAATTGATCTGATGAAAGGACTAGCCTCTGAAAGACTAAAATGTCCTAAATATTTGTTTTCTATCTATTCATCCAATATTCTGGGACAAATAAATTTAGCGAGATAAGGCAGAAAAGAAACCTTTTTTCAATACAAAGTATGTATTGAAAATTTGTTGCATCGATAGGCAGGAAATTAAATGATTCCTGTCACTAGTAAACAATTTTTTTTGGCAACTCACATGATCCCTTGGTTAAGGTTAATAGCTGGTCGAAATTGAAATATCTTTCCTTGGGAAAACTTGCCGACATTTATTATTTTGGAAAATGCACTAATTTAAACAAAAAACCCGCGATTTAAATTAAATTACAACTTTTTATCATAATCATACAAACAAACCAAAAACAATGAGTATATAATACCTATAAGTAAAAGAAAAAATAGAAATGCAGGAGCTTCAAAACCTAGTTCTAAGATTGCAGCATGGTAACTGCGAGGATGTCCCAATTTGTTTTGTTCAAAATTAGCAAAAATTTGATGAAAGATGTAGGAAAAAGAAGAAAATGGAGAACAAGAAATATAAAAAAGTCAAAATATTTGCAATTTATAGATCATTGTTAAAATAAAACCGAAAAAATAAAATAGATATGTAAAAAATATGAAAATAAGACAACTACCTTGGAAATACTCTATTATTTAATTGTTAATGAAAGGAATATTCATCTTTGTCTTATCTATATTATCTGTAATAGAGAGAACTACTCCTCTTTTTCCTATCTATGTTATCTGTTATAGGGAGAACTACTCCTCTTTGTCTTATCTATGCTGTCTGTAATAGGAAGAACTACTTCTCTTTTTATTATCTATATTATCTGTAATAGAGAGAACTACTTATCTTTGTCCTATCTATATTATCTGTAATAGGGAGAACTACTCCTCTCTGTATTATCTATGTTATCTGTAATAGGAAGAACTACTCCTCTTTGTGTTATCTATATTATCTTTAATAGAAAAAACTATTCCTCTTGGTCTTATCTATATTATCTGTAATAGAGAGAACTATCTCCTCTTTGTCTTATCTATATTATCTTTAATAGAGAGAACTACTCACCTATGTCTTATCTTTGTTATTTGTAATAGGGAGAACTACTCCTCTTTGTATTATCTATATAATCTGTAATAGAGAGAACTACTCCTCTTTGTCTTATCTATATTATCTATAATAGAGAGAACTACTCCTCTTTGTCTTATCTATATTATCTGTAATAGAGAGAACTACTCCTTTTTGTCTTATCTATATTATCTGTTATGTAAACTTTAAACCCGTTTACGTATCTATTGGCAGGGCAAGCCAATAATTGTGATATTAGTGAATAAAGAAAACATGTTTTTACAGTTTTGTTTGAACCTTGCAGAGATTTATGGACAAACAAAATCCAGAATTTTTGGTCAAACTTCATTTTATAAGGACTGACTTTATAGTATTGAATGTTTTTGTATATGCATTTGTTACAAAGAAAATTCGAAGAGCACTCGTTTTTAACATTCTCATTAGATTTTAACACTTTTTTCGTGTTTTTTTGGACGAAGGAACTGTGTTTATGCCACAAACTCAATTTTTTAATCAAATGTCTTTGCAACCGGATGGTGTAACTTTTGATAATTCAAACTTTGACTATTTTATCTAACAGAATTCCTAGTTTGAAATATCTAAGGTCCACGACATTGGCTTGCAAAGATAAAGGGAAATTTTGACAAGGATTCAATTCCTTTATTAGTTTCTTGAGATATCTATAGTTTTCTCTGTCATTGGTTAATCGTTTTTAACACGCTTAGTTCTATGATATCGAAGTAGAATTTGGCAAAAACAAACTTTAAAGATTTTCGCGTCAGAAATAAATTGTTATGCCAATATAATTCACCAAAACCATACTGCAGTCCTTCAATTATCATACAGGGAAATTTTCATCTTTCTAAACATCCCAACGAATGATTTGACAGGTTCTTTTTAAATTATTTGACTATTACACGCCTGTTTACCAATACCGGGCTAAGTCTATATTTGGATTGAATTACAACATTCTATAGCTCTTTAGAAAGCCTATAACAAATGGAAGCAGGATGCACAATTTGTGCAAAAAGGTTTTGCGTACATTTTTGCACCAGACACCTTTTAAGGTAACTTGCACATTTTCAGTTTCTCTTGTATACACATTTAGTTTTTCAAATTCTTTTGCATATTTGAATTTTGGGGTAATGTCTTTTTAGAAATTTTTAATTTATCAAATATCGCGGAATTTTTTGTTTTTGCACATTTTTTATAAAAAAACTCTATTTTGCAATAAATATTTGAAATCCAAATTTGCCAATTTGCAATTTTTTGTAAATATTAAAGGGGTTAAGGGGTTTCCAAAAATGTATCAAATGTTTTAGCTTTTATCACAATAAGAAAAAGATGCATTATTTGGCTGATTTTCGATGAAGAAACTGCGGCAAAAACTTTAAACTCAAAATAAAGTAAATTCAAAAGTTTTAAGATGCAAATATGAAATGTATATATTTATACCCCCACCCCTTTCCTTCAAACCCAACCCCATTATTCTATTCCCTTGCTGACCCCTCTCTGCACTCTAAAACGATATAAACTTCTCTAACTTGTCAAAAGTAAACAAAAATGAAGTTGAAATGCATAAATAAACATTAAGTAAATATTTACTTTTCTAAACTTATGAATAAATATTACATTAATATGTGGAACCTTCAAATTCTTATTTTTTCTCTATGGTTATAAATTTCATGAGACACCCTGATTTGAATTGAAGACCCCAGAGTCTCTGATGGAAGTAAATAAGTGTCTCTGATAAGATGAAGGGTTTGCACTCTTCTGTGAAAAACTGAGGGTCTGTTATATAGTTTGGAGTTGTCAATCAATTACATGTGATTTCTGATTATTTGACATTTGTGACTTTAAAAAAGCAGAGTTCTCCGAGTGCAGTCAGTTGATGATTTCTTTCTAAACTTGATAATTGAGCTAAAAATGTAAATACAGCAAAGATGAATAAGGTAAATAGTGAATATTTATAGGTTTGATAGTATCTAAGGAGGATAATATTTCTCACGAGTCAATTATAAATATTGATTTATAAGGTTCTCTTAAGATAAAAAGTTTTCGCGTTATACACATATCTGCAGGTGTTTTAAGAAGACCTTCCCTGAGATTTAAAATTTGAAATGTCTTTTATTCTAGTCCTTTTTTCATATTTGAAATGTACTTTTGAGATTAATTCATGAAATTAGAGCTTAAAGAGGGTCTTTCTATTTTTTTAAAATTAGATTTTCAAGTAAATTGCCAGTCAGAGAGAGTTAGATAGAGTAGATATTAGGGTTTCCATTGTAATTCCGGGATACGGTTTATGTACGGAAATGATCCGGAAATTTTTTCCATTTCCACTATAAAAAAGGTTCCGGATATCAGGAATGATTTCTGGAACGATGTTTCCCCCTTAAACCAGAAACCATGGAAATTTTACAATTTACGTAACCGGAAAAATTTACGGATTACAAAATGGAAACTAGAAATTTTATTGTTTTCTTAACGTAAACAGAAAAAATTTCCAGTTTCCATTTCGTAAACCGGAAATTTTAACACAAAATATTACCCATAGAAAGCAATATTAAAACATTTCCGGATATATCACATAAACCGTAAACATTCTGGTTTCCATTTGATTCATAATTATCCCGGAATTCCGGTTTACACAACAAAGGAATTGAGTTTTTGCCACAAACACAAATTTTCTAATTATTTGATCTTTGCTCACTATTGGTGAACATCTTTAATATTTCAAACTTAGATTATTTGATTTAAGACAATTCAAAGTTTGAAATATCAAAGATCTAGAACGGTTGTAAAGTTATCAGGATTAGAAAATCCAAGTTTGTGGCAAAGACTAAATTCCTTTCCGGATCATTCCATTTTCAATGGAAATTTTCTTCCGGAAAAATGGAAACCCTAGTAGACATCTCTAAAAAGCTTTAAAAACATAACTTCAAAACTTCACAGTTCATAAAATCAAGGAAAATATCTGTAGAGAGCTTTATAAACATAACTTCAAAACTTCTCTAGTTCATGAAATCAAGGAATATATCTCTAGAGAGCTTTATAAACATAACTTCAAAACTTTTCAAGTTCATGAATCAAGGAATATATCTCTTGAGAGCTTTATAAAAATAACTTCAAAACTTCTCTAGTTCATGAAATCAAGGAATATAACTTTAGAGAGCTTTATAAACATAACTTCAAAACTTCACTCTAGATTATAAAATCAAGGAATATAACTTTAGAGAGCTTTATAAACAAAACTTCAAAACTTCTCTAATTCATGTAACCAGGAATATATCTCTAGAGAGCTTTATAAACATAACTTCAAAACTTCTCTAGTTTATGAAATTAAGGAATCTTTAGAGAGATTTATAAACATATGTTTAAATCTTTAACTTTATGAAAAATAAATGAATGAAGAGGAAAGTGGTGAAAAAGAGAATTAGGTTTTAGTAAAGTTGCAACTAAAATGTTATTTGTTCACAAAATAATCTCATAACTTTTCCTCAACTTGCACTTTTACTGCAAACTGCAGTTTATTTTTGCAAGTATTTTTTATTTATATTTCACATAAATTAATCTTTTCAGATTATAGTAGTTTGTACAGAGCTGGGAACTTTAGAATCGGATACCTTTAACCCCAACTACTTAATCCAAATATCCAATGTAGACACTTTTAATTTCTTGCTTAATCCACTCTATTTTGGATGTCAGGAACTTTCCCAAAGGCATGCTCTCATGCAATCACTTCCTAAGGGTATTTTCCAAAGTGGTAACTTTTCAAATGTGCAATTTCACAAGCGGCAACTTCCCAAGTCTGTC
This sequence comes from Eurytemora carolleeae, assembly GCF_000591075.1. Classification (NCBI taxonomy): domain Eukaryota; kingdom Metazoa; phylum Arthropoda; class Copepoda; order Calanoida; family Temoridae; genus Eurytemora; species Eurytemora carolleeae. The sequence continues at coordinate 52,906 of NW_019396312.1, read as the reverse complement.
CTAGCCAAAGCGCTCGGCCCCCAGTCTGTTCTAGCCGTGGCGCTCGGTCCCCTAGTCCATCCTAGCCAAAGCGCTCGGCCCCCATTGTAATCTTTACAGATTTTTCTTTTTCTTTATAATTTACTTTTCTTCCATAAATATTGATCTTTGAAGATTTATTTTAAAAATAGTTTTACAATATTCTATCTTTTTATCACAGCATTTACATGGAAGGATGTATTTTCGAAATGCTGTCAGGATTTTGTCAGGAGTTTTACATAATGGACTATTTTTAATCTAAAATACACTCAATTCCTTTACTCTAACCTAGACTAGGATTTAAAATAAAAGAAAAACTATAAAAAAGTTATTTTTTAGTTTTTCTAACTTCCCCCGTGGGAATCCATAGACAGAGGAAACATAAAGATGACTTCATTTGCAATAAAATAGAAATATTTGAATTATATCATTTTAAAATGGTTTTCACATCTTCTGATTTTAAAATGTAGAAAACTTGAAACTACAACTAAAGGAAAGGGATGAAAACCAATTGTTTAGGAATTAGGATCCAGCCTATTTGACAAGAGCTCTTTATGACTAAACCATTTGACATGCTAATTATTTTTTGTTTAAGTTTTCTTTAAATAAAATACCTAAAAGTCATGTTACAGTGGTAACAAAGTAATCTGCTAACTTCCAGGCTGGATTATTATTATTATTTATTATTTTATCTAGATTACTTCTATCTATATCTATCTATCTATCTATTTATCTATTTATCTATCTATCTTTATATCTATCTATCTATCTATATATCTATCTATCTATCTATCTGTCTGTCTGTCTGTCTGTCTGTATGTCTATCTGTTTATCCATATATCTAGAATGATGGAGTTTAGCAGGGTTCGACTAATTTGTTTCTCCAGGGCCCGTCTTCTAATCAGCAACTTCGCATACATAACATACACCAGGGGTTTTCTAATATACATCAGGGGTGTTCTATCATACACCAGGGGTGTTCTAATATACACCAGGGGTGTTCTAATATATACCAGGGGTGTTCATATTTGTCTGTATAGAATGATAGAATACACAAATTTACTTGGCGGTCCTGATCAACTCATTTGCAGTTTGTTGCATGTACTCCTGCCTTGTACTCCTGCCATGTACTCCTGCCTTGGAGTAGTCTCAAATCCTTTAACAAAAACTTGATCCGCTCCACGGCTTGTAAGAGATCTCTTTTTTTTGTAGGCGTCTTGAGCATCTCCAATAGATGGTTGTCTCTATGCATCCATTTCCAACATTTGAGCAGTTGTTTTTATCAATAATAATAATCATGATACTACAGCTTTAAAAAGTGCTGCCATATTTTTAAGAGAAAAAATACAACTGAATTTGCAGAATTTTTAAGTAAGTTTAGAGGACTTTCCTGTTTCAAAGTTTGTGAGTGTTTCAAGAAAATCTGGTTTAAGCGTAAAATACAATCAAATGTTTTATACGCAAAATGTTATGCGGGCAAACTGTTATACAGGCAAACTGTTATACAGGCAAACTGTTATACAGGCAAACTGTTATACAGGCGAATGTGTACTAGGTAAATGAATACTAGGCGAATGTGTACTAGGCAAAATGTTACTGATCTGTTCTAACATACATCAGGGGTGTTCTGACATATATCATTGTTTTTCAAACATACATCAGGGGTGTTCTAACATACATCAGGGGTGTTATGACATATATCATTGTTTTTCAAACATACACCAGGGGTGTTCTAACATACATCAGGGGTGTTCTACTTCTAACATACATCAGGTGTGTTCTAACATACATCAGGGAGGTTCTATCATACATTTTGGGTGTTTTAACATACAACGGGTGTGTTCTAACATACACCAGGGGTGTTCTTACAGACATCAGGGGTGTTCTAACATACATCAGGGGTGTTCTAACATACATCAGAGGTGTTCTTACAAACACCAGGGGTGTTCTAACATACATCAAGGGTGTTCTAATTTACACCGAAAAATCCCTAGTTTAAATTTAATGAAAAACAATTTGAATTTTATTAAAGTTATGGTTTATATGAATCACTAAAACTTTTAATGAAAAAAATTATTAATTAAATTAATTTATGAATTTGCACTGGGTTTAATTAAAATCAACCATGATCATAATACTTGGGTCAAAAGTTTTAATTAAAACTGCACAAGTGTCAAGTCAAATCAATCTTAACCATTTTGAATTTGTAAAGTACAAAGCTTAGTTTACTCATAATTGATGAATATGTAATGAGAATAGAATGGTAAACTATGTTGGACCATTCTTGGTGTGACGTTTTCTTCGATTTCATTTCTCAAACTCACGAGCATATCTGATCAATTAGAAAAAAAATTTCGGAAACAAGATTTAAGTTTTTAAATTATTAAATGCATATTGTTGATTTAAAAAAAAACATTTGCTAATAATGTAATAAGTTGAACCCTTAACTCCCCCCCCCCCCTCCCCCTTATTGACAATTCAGTGTATATCTGTAATTGATTGCTTGTCAACCAATATACATCTAAAAATTTTAAATGTACAAAGTTTTCAATTATACGGTAAATATAAATTCTACATTTGTAGTCGAATTGGTTTAAATTCAAATGCTTTAAGATACAGAAAGAGATAATATACTCCGACAATTGTTTTGCTTTAGTTAAAGGGACTGTAAAGGAAAATTGAATTACGTGATTTCCGTCCATTGGTTGAAGTTCCGGTGACGTAATACGGACTTTATGTAATTGTATTATCAATTATATCTATAAAAATGCAAAATAAAAATTTAAAAAATTATTATGAGGAAAGTCTGAGATTCTCTGGCTCCTATGGGGTATATTTGTCTTTAGATTGGTTTTGTATTTGCTGAATATGATCTGTTTAAACCTAGTACTGCTCCTATGGGGTATATTTGTCTTGTATTTGCTGAATATGATCTGTTTAAACCTAGTACTTTTTTACAATATTATATATATATATGAATTTTCGTATAATTTTGACACAGATTTATACATAGAGAATAGAATATATATTAGGGGGAATTTAGAGAATTTCTCGGTATGAATTTTTTCAGTCCCTCTCAGCCTGAAAGGGAGTTCAAAGTGTACAAATCATGTAAATGTTCACAAATTATATGCAGTAGAGTACATTAATACAGTATGTTCCCTAGACTATTCATTTCAATTAAGAATTTTTTAAAGCTGTTAAATAAACTTTATAATGAATTAGGTGAATGAAAAACATCATTTGATTTATAGTTATAGCGGACAATCATCGTTTGTAAAGTGAAAGTCTATGTGAAACCAGCCTATTTCATAATTTGGTTTTTTTTTAACATTAATTTTAGATTTTCTATAAAATGATATTCCAGGGCCCAAAAGGTTATATAGCATAAATATGTGAAGTACACCTGCAGTATGGAAACAGTACAACAAAATGGCCGTCTTACACTTTTTTCTAGTAAATTCCCCTCTAATATATATTCTATTATCTTTGGGTTTATATCAATTTCTCGAGACAGGAATATCAGATAGATGTCTTATATGTATCGGTGAACGCCTGAGATTTTCAGGCTCCATCCTGTTCCCCCTTTCATTTTACAGTCCCTTTAAGTTAATGTTCTGAACTTGTTGTAGAATAAGTCGTTGAACCAGATGTTACCTAACTTATTATGAAAAGTAGTTGAACCAGTGTTATCGAACTTATAATAAAAAGTAGTTAAACCATTCCCATGTATGTATTTCAAAATTTATCTAAAATTAAACTTTGTTGACCGTTCTATTCCTAATGCTGATTTCCTAGTTGTTGAAGATTTCCCATCTTCTAGAGCAGAATCCTGTCCTTTTCAATCCAAGTTTCAGGCTTTGTGCCTTTCAGCTGTTTAAGTAAATTGGTTTACGCCTACGTTAAACAACTCAGGGAATAGGGTGCGGTGAGTTTATCTAATTCATCATACATCAGCAAAATAAGAAGTTTTGCTTAGCTTTATTTTGTAATTTCTTTCTTTGTTGCTTGTCGTAGCTTTTCGTGGCTTGTCTTTTTTTATCCAACAAATGTTTAAAACAGTTAAACTGGTCAAGCTGAAATGTATGTTGGTGACTCATATGACCCCTTAAAGGGTCAAAGTTTTTTCTCAAAAAATAATTCGTTTCTTTAATAATGTCGATAATGAAAACATTGTTTAAAAGTTGTTTGTTATTATTGCAAAAGGGGGAACATTTATCTAAATTAAAAAGCTGAAAATATTTGCAAAATTTTTATTTTTTTGCGGTACCCGTATTGTCATTCTGTGGCTTTAACTAGAATTGTTGAATTCATCATCGTTTCTGAACTGTTTTATATCTTTGCATAATAGGATTCATATCCTTGTAATCTAAGATGTCAGGGTATTTTTGCAACAAAACTAGATCAAGAATCATCAACATAACCTAGATTTAAGAGAACTGCAGACAGACAGGAACCTGATTCACAATGGTACCTTTTTTGTAACACTTTAACAATGTTGGAGTTATCATCGTGTTCGATCTTAAGAAGAGGTAAATTTAGTCAATTCTCCTCCTTATCTCTGCTGTATTAAAATGAAATTTTCAATATAGAAAAACAAGAATATCTCCATATTTTTTCGCAGACAATAAATAAGGAATTTAACTTTAAATAAAAAAGGGTTTGAATAACGAAAGAAATGGAAAAGCGAATTAAAGAAATTAGTTACAAACAATAATCTATATCAATAAAATAAAACATTAAAAGAATTTACTCAAACCATCTCAATTTGACATTACAATAATGCCATTATAGAACTGGCATTATCATAACATTTAATTTTTTTTTATCTAAAGAAAAAATAAGTATTTTAACACATTTGAAATCAAAATTTTAAATATTAAAACGTAATTGATTAGACCTGTCAAACAATTTGGAAATCAGTTTAGAACCATTAGGATTAAAGAAATTAAATCTTTGTATATGTATTAGCGAAAGAGAAGATTAATTATCAGTGGAAAACATTGATCACTGTCTGTGCAAAATATTTGCAATATGGATTTTAATCTCGAAAACTGGGCTTGGGAAAAAGTTTTTAATATGATTTTCATATTTGATTGAATGATTATTTTATCTTTAAACATTCATATATATATACTTAAATTCTAAAATTAATTTATCATATTTTTTCAACATTTAGAATAGTTATTTAAGACACTGTAAGTTAAGCTCAATTTAAAGGGTGGCATGGCCGATTCCCATCGACATTCTTTAAACTTTTTACACTGATAAATAATGAAGGAATTATTTTTATTTTATTCTTCGAAACGATCGTAATTTTAATTTTAAGGAGAAGGATATGGTTAAACAGAGTATGAAGTAGAATGAAAAAAGGATTTAGATTAAAATAATAAAGTAGTAGTATTAAGCTGAAGAAGAAGTAGATAAAGAGAAAAGGAGTAGAATTAGAATGGAAAAATGGAGTAGCTATAAAGTTAAAAAGGAGTAGGATAAAGATGAGAAAAGGAGTAGGATTAAGATGAGAAAGGAGTAGGATTAAGATTAGAAAAGGAGTAGGATTAAGATGAGAAAAGGAGCAGGATTAAGATGAGAAAAGGAGTAGGATTAAGATAAGAAAAGGAGTAGGATTAAGACGAAGAAAGAGTAGGATTAAGATGAGAAAAGGAGTAGAATTAAGATGAGAAAAGGGGTAGGATTAAGATGAGAAAAGGAGTAAGATTAAGGTGAGAAAAGAAGTAGGATTAAGATGAGAAAAGGAGTAGGATTAATATGAGACAAGGATTAGGATTAAAATGAGAAAAGGAGTAGTGTTAAGATGAAAAAAAGTAGAATAAAGATGAATAAAGGATTATAATTAAGATAAATATGAGTAGCATTAAAACAAATAAGTAAGCTGAAAAAAGAAGTAGGATTAAGATGAATAAAGAAATAAGAGAAAGATGAAGAAAGGAGTAGGATTAAAATGAAAAAAGTGTGGTATTAAAATGAAGAAAGAAGATGGATTAAAATAAGGAAAGGAGTATATTATGATGAAGAAAGCTTTACAATAAAGATGAATAAAGAATTGTTGGATTAAGATGAAGAAAGGAGTAGATTAAGATGAATAGAGGAGATTTGATTTAAATATTAGGATGAAAAAAGGAGTAGGATAAAGATAAATAAGAAGTTAGATTAAGATGAAGAAAGGAGTAAGATTAAGATAAAAAAATGAAATTTGATCTAAAGATTAAGATAAAAATAGGAAAACGAGAAATGAGGGGTGATATATCAATTTTTTAACTTAATTCATTTAATATTCTGTAAATTGTTAGTGAAGGTTGTATCTATAGCTGATGCAATAATTTCTTATCGCGAGTTTCCTGTCAACCCAGATATATTAGATCCTCGTTAGGCCAGATACGAGGAATTCAGGTTCTGCATTTTTCAGTGAATTCATCTTTGCACTCTTTTTTTACTTGGAATAAGTAGTTTTAGGAAATTTTTAATCTTGCCATTTTAGATCTTTTGAAATAATGTACAATTTGTTAAATTAAAACTTATCTAATCTATGTTTGTACTAAACGTACTAGACCGAATAATGTACAATTTGTAAAATTAAAACTTATCTAATCTATGTTTGTACTAAACGTACTGGACCGAATAATGTACAATTTGTAAAATTAAAATTTATCTAACCTATGTTTGTACTAAACGTACTGGACCGAATAATGTACAATTTGTAAAATTAAAACTTATCTAATCTATGTTTGTACTAAACGTACTGGACCGAATGCACTCTCCCATGTAACGTAGTCTGCAGGGTTACAAGGTACTTCAAATAAATGATTAATCGTTGTTTTGACTCCAGCAAAAACTGAACTGCGGCTTCGTAAAATGCATTCATAATCTATTAGTAGCAAAAACATGGTATGGAGACATATAGATACAAGTGTATACTGAGACAATTTATTCTCGTTAGAACTAGAAAAATTACAATAAAGGGATTGTTCATACATTTAAGATTGCAAACAATATTCAAATTTTAGAAACAAGGTCAAATCATTCGTTTATTGCAAAATATACTAAAAATAAAAACAAACTCAACAATATAAAACTGTCCCTGGAACTAGAAAATATGACAATATAAAACTGACCCTGGAACTAGACAATATGATAATATAAAACTGACCCATGAACTAGACAATATGACAATATAAAACTGACCCTGGAACTTGACAACATGACAATGTAAAACTAACCCTGGAACTAGACAATATGACAATATAAATCTGACCCTGGAACTAGACAATATTAAAATACACAACTAACCCTGGAACTTGACAATATGACAATATAAAACTTATCCTGGAACTTGACAATATGACAATATAAAACTGACCCTGGAACTAGACAATATGACAATATAAAACTGACCCTGGAACTAGACAATATGACAATATACAACTAACCCTGGAACTAGACAATATGACAACTGACCCTGGAACTAGACAATATGACAATATAAAACTGACCCTGGAACTAGACAATATGACAATATAAAACTGACCCTGGAACTAGACAATATGACAATATAAAAATGACCCTACAATTAGACAATATATGACAACATACAACTAACCCTGGAACTAGACAATATGACAATATAAAACTGACCTTGGAATTAGACAATATATGACAATATACAACTAACCCTGGAACTAGGCAATATGACAATTTAAAACTGACCTTGGAATTAGACAATATATGACAATATACAACTGACCCAGGAACTAGACAATATATGACAATATACAACTAACCCTGGAACTAGGCAATATGACAATTTAAAACTGACCTTGGAATTAGACAATATATGACAATATACAACTGACCCAGGAACCAGACAATATGACAATATAAAACTGACCCTGGAATTAGACAATATATGACAATATACAACTAACCCTGGAACTAGACAATATGACAATATAAAACTGACCATGAAACTAGACAACATGACAATATACAACTAACCCTGGAACTAGACAATATATGACCATATACAACTAACCCTCTGAAACAAGAAAATAATAATTTTCCTAAATCCAATTTAAAATTGCCGAGCAAGCAAATAGTGCTGAACGATAAGTTATGGATTTCTGAATCTGAAAACGAAATCTTTTTTTAAACTTGAAAAAGTAGAATTATTCAAGGTGTATGAAGTATATTTCATTGCTGCAGTAAACCCAATGAGTTGTGGAGTTATACTAAGTCTGATAATGCAATTTCAAGTAGTTTAATACATTTCATATGTATTTTATGTCTATTGGAACTAAAAGATTTAGAAGTTTTCTTTAAAGAGATTGTTTACTTTTTTCAAAGTTGTGTACACTTTGCCCTTTACTGTATACAGTCGTGCCCATCTTCTATTTCAAATTTGAATTTTGGCTCTATTTGTGAGCAATGAGCAGTGAGAATAGGTTATCTTTGTACAATATACAACACACAAAAAATTCTAGGATTTAACATCATTTTTTCGTGGATTTTTAAAAATTTACAAAATCTAAAAATTTGGAGACAATTTTCTAAAACTCTGAGCATTCATACAAAATTGGGCCCGATCGGTTCAGCAGTTTTGATGTTTATCGGTTACAAACAAACAGACAGACGTTTATATAATTAGAAGGTCAGGTAAAGATTATCCAAATTTTTTCACGATATTAAACCTAGACCCCATTTTTAAAAGCTTATTTCCTATTAACTACCTACTTTGATTAACTTTTTAATTTTCATCAAAAATTTTAAAAAAATACCTTGTTTATTGATGCTTGCTCTAATTAGAACAGTTCAGTTTCTGTTTGTTTTGATTTAGTTTCTAGTTTAAACATATTGTTTAGTCAACTCATGTGAATTGTGAAGTTATCTGAAGAAACAATAAATACAACCCTCCAACCCATGTACAGAATTAAACCTTAGTGCACGTGACCCCTTTGTAACAGCCAATTTTTTATTCATGTCACTATAGGTATACAACTATAGGCCGTATCTATCTATCTACATTGCTCTGGTAAAGCGTAACCATAGTGTCACTCTCTGGTAGAACGTCTAAGAAATTGGCCATAAAAGTTCACTTCTGTGTACATTCAAACTCTGTTTTTTTCTAAAAATATACGGGGTGACCTACTAAACATGAAAATATATAACAACCTTTGATTACTTTAAATACTTTGATACTTCATAGAAATAAGATCCGAAGTGAAAAGTGTACACTGTGCAGTGAATTGTACAGTGTAGAGTGTACACTGTAATACAGTGTACAGTGTACAGTTTGCAATGCGCAAATTATAATGCTGGATTAGTGACTAAGCTCAAAACATAAGACAGTCCAGGAACCCGGGTTTCGCTAATAGAGTTAACAGTTTTTTTATGTAATATAATTTTATCTAGTTTCTTCATATTCTCCATTTTTTCAAATCTCTTAAATTAAAATCTACACAAAGGTAAAAAGTTTTAAAAGTTAAAGTTTACCTGCAACGTGCAAGAGCAGAGTATGTTCGCTGAACCGTCATTAATGTGAAAATCTTCAAGTTGAACATAACAAATTTAAAATGAGGTGCAGCTTAAAATTACATGTTTTTGCAGATTCTGAGTTTTCAGAAGGATATAGATGAGGAGAGGTTGGGGAGGGGGGGCTGTCTAGGCATTACTATTTTACAGGAATTTAAACAAAATACCAATCTTTTCTAACATCTACACTTAACACTTTTTTAAATTTGATTTGTCTTCCATAAAAATAAGAGAAAATTTAGAAAACATCGAAAGGAATTGAGTTTTTGTCACATACTTTAATTTTCTTATTCTTATATCTTTGCATTTCAATGTCGGAGACCTTAGATATTTCAAACTGTGAACTATTATAATGATAATATAATAATGATAGTTTGAAATATCAAAGGCATACACCATCAAGTTGCAAAGATATAGCGATTGAAAATTAAAATCTGTGACAAAAACTCAGTTCCTTTGTCACATATAAAGTAAAAAAACCCTTTTCTGTGTATTTACTATTTATCATGAGTAATTTGAAAGATCGAACACTCTTGAGGTAATTGGAATGTTGTGTACTTTGATGGGAATTGTTCGGGCAACTTTGTAAGCATAAAAAGACGGATTAAAGGGACTGTAATTTCAAGTGTCCCTTCATGCAAAGATGGCAATGCCAATTTCATAGCAGTACCCTGTACCCTTAACGGCTTTGTAATATCCATGATATTGAATAATCATTATTTTATTTTGATTTTCAAAATGATTCTTGCATTCCTATTACAGGAAAACTTACAGAAATTAACAGAATTAAACGCTTTTAACCAAAAAAAAATTGTTCACATTATTAGTGTCAAGGGTACTGTTGTGAATAGAACATTGTCATCATGAAGGTTCACTTGAAATTACGTTTGCAGTTTTAATTATAAAACTACCATTTGGACAAAAAATTTCATACTTTATACAACCATTTTCTGCTCGCACTGTATATTTATTAAATCATTTATCTTGGTTCCCCCTGTATATTTATATATCCTAACCTATATAAATCTGCAGGTATGGCGGTACAATGCAAGGAGTCTAGTATAAAACAGCTCCCTAGAGAGGAGAAATAGATGGATAGATAGAAATTTTTATATCCTACGAAATATTAGGCCATCAATGCATTTTTATAATATGTATATTTTTATATATAATGATTATTTCGGAAAAAGTAGCAATTTATGAATATTTCACAGTTCGCCGGTGTAGTTATAGTCCAGTCTCCTTATACCCTTAATTAAAGCCGTTGCTTTTGTCAATAAGTTTTTGTTTTTGATAAACAATTAAATGTAATACATGTGTTTATATCTATTTTTCTAGGGCTTTTAAAAAATGTATATTTCTGATCTGTGGCTTAAATTAAACAAATTGAGTATTTATAATAATTTTGAATATTTTTCTGAAACTTAACAGTCACGAATATTTAAGGTGATATATGAAAAATAAGAGTACAAAAAGCTCCCTAATGTTTATTTGGCCATAAGGGGCAGGGTCGGCGTCGTTTTGAGTTCACATAGCGTCATTTTTTTATCGCCTTGTATCTACACTTTACATACAGTATTTATATCGCCATGCATACTTCGGAGCTATTATAAAAAATTTAGCATGTATTGTTTTATTAAAAACTTAATCCCTATATGTATTGTAGATAAATGAGAAACCTGGTTTGCATGATATGCATGATGTGCATGGAGGGTTGAGAGTTTAATCTTAGATTATAATCTAATCCAGTAATTCAACGCTTCATTAAATTCAAATTAATTGTGTTTTCTTCAACATTCAAACATTTGGTTTTACGTTCAAAACTTTCGGTTAATGTTAATTTTTTACTTTATGTGGAATTCATCGATAATAAAATATTTTATTAAACATGCCATTTCACATTTTAACATTTATTATATTAGGTACGTTTTTAATTTTCCTATAACTCTAAAGTACACCTGGCTTTGTTATATTTATAACTAACTAACTAAAGTGCACAGCATTAACCGTGAAATTTCAAAAATCGTTTAACATCGGCAAGAAAACATCCTCTTGCGTTGAAACCTATCATATATTTTACGGGGGAGGGGGCATTTATTTTTGTGGCAACACTGATGTTTTAAATTAGATTTTAATTTCAATTTAATTTTTATAATTGAAGGATAATCATTCCCATATAAAATTAGATTATATGTGTGCAATAGGATAAATTGTTATTTTAATGTTTTCGTCTCCGAAATTACTGGTTTGAGGATTTACATAATTTTGTTGGTGTATTTCTTCCTTGATGAGAAAGACGATATTTTCTCTGCTACAAAATCCTCCCAGACAAACAGAAGTATTGGATAACAGAATTGATATATCATGTTTAATGTATGATATTGAATTTAATTTACCCTTGGCTAAAACTGTGCCAGCTGTGTAGGCCTGGACTACTGCAGGGTGTTCAAAAAGATCGAACCGCCGAAATCTTTCCGAAATTACAAACTTTTTTTTGACATCATGAACGGCTGAATGTTTGAAACATCTGATATATTTATCCCGCGCATTATGATTAACATTTGGTATGCTTTTGGAAAATTCGTTATCAGGATTACAATGGTAGGGTGTAAGACGTGTCTTTGGAAGATTTTGGACCCCTCTCCGAAACTTCGAATTTTTATCTGAAAAAATATAACAGAATTTTATATCTTATTTAAAATTACAGAAAATTATGTACATCTCTAAAACAAAAGCCTAACCCACCCAAGGGCCAATCTCATGTTTTCATCATTCATGTCTGATCCAAAAAATAAAAAGGAACTCCTATAAAGTAATGTGTACTGCAGTTTCTGGAAGAAATGTAAACAAAGCTTTGCCTTGGTACCATTGCGTGTTTAAATTTATATTGTTATATTCTTTGGAATGGCATGCATATAATTTAGTCATGTGATCAATACGAAAGTTAAGTCTAAAAATGCAAGTAAAGACTACACATACAAAATTTTATATATATTCAATTAAAAACTAAAAGTTTACTGGACACCCTGTATATATTGGAGCATGCATGTATCAGGTTGAAAAGTTTTTAACTTAGTGTATAAATGCACCAATTTGAATATTGAAAACTAATCAGAATTTTAATTATTTATAAGAAGCTGTCCAAGCGTTAAAACCAGATTTTCAAAGTACCCCAGTGGTCTCCATAAAACTATAAACTACAACGGCAAATTTTAGACCAAAGATATGATCTTAGATAGTACAATAAATATGAAACACAGCTATTTTGTAGTATGCACGGAAACAAATTACTTAATACGTTGATTGTCAAGTTAGTAGTAAACTCCTTGATAAAAAAGCTACACAAAAAAAGCATTGATTTGTCATCATTAGACTGAGTTTAAATTTTAGATGGGTGTATGTGTGTACTTAGTAAAAAATTGCACCTAGTTTTCCAACCCAATTTTCCCGCAGATTACCCAGTAAATGAAGTGCCTTGATAGGAAAGCAAGTCAGCAAATCTTCAGGTTTTTTTACGGTAATTCTTTCTGACGGATTAACTCTATCATCCATGGAAGATATATTTTCTTTATACAGTCGACATTGAAACCCAAAAAAACTGTGGAATAGGAAGACGACGTATACCAATCTTATCTGTATTTGACGTTGTTATAAAGAGTTTCACCAATTGAATTAAAATGTGTCTGTGTACACTGCACAATTGCTATGTTTCTTGTTCAATAGATATTTTAAAACTATAAATTGTTTTTCTATTCCAGAGTTTTTTGGGGTTTGAAAATAGTTGTATTGTAACCAGAAAACTATGGAATAAGGTTGTCTTCGCTTAATTAAGAAAAATATCTTGAATATTCTAATATTTGTAATTTTAAAACCGACAAGTCGTAAAGTGATTAAAGAATATGTTCATAAATAACAAGATAAAAATTACAAAATTTCTATTATCTCTTTAAAACAAAGCTTAGTCTGACTCTAAGAGCATTACTGCAAGTGTTTACATTCCTCCCATAAAGTTCATACTGCAGTACACATATATTTTATTGGAGTTCATACTGCAGTACACATATATTTTATTGGAGTTCATGCTAGTGTTATATTTCTTGTATACAATTGCAAGTAATACTCCGCTGACATTCAAAACTTAAATTCGGCAATGTTCTAATGATTAATCTTAAAATTCAAAATATAAACAAAGAATAGAACAAATTCTAAAGTTGCATTAAATATGAATCTATAATGATTCAAAATTCGTAAAAGGAATTAAGTTTTTGCCACAAACTCTGATTTTCTAATTTCTTATCTTCGTACCTAATGTCGTAGACCTAAGATATTTCAAACTATTTATACTTATAGATAAAATAATCAAAGGTTTGCACCATCATGTTGCAAATATATTGGGATCAGAAGATTTGAGTTTGTGGCAAAAACTCAATTCCTTTACGTAAGAATTGGAAACAAAGAGAAGAACGAATGGGGGGGGAGGGTTAATTGGGGAGTGTGTGCTAGGTCTCGCCCTCCCCACCCCCTCCCTCTATTGTTTTGTCTACCTCTAACAAATACCAATTAGGTCCAGGTTAGGTTTCAAATCAAACCTGATAACTTGATGGAGTTTCAATATCAAATGGGTTTATTGAACAATTTAAAAATGGCGTAGTTTTCCTTCCAGTTTTTTAGATTTTTCTATTTGACATAAATGTCTACGATTGTATAATATATATCCACGGTCCTTCCTCGTAATTTTTTTTATTCAAAAAGGCAGTTTAATTTCCTTGTGGGTTGATATATTTCTTTATAAGTAACATGATATAATACTTGAAGTACGATGGTTATAAATCCTGATGTAGGAAAAGGAAAGGTTGAGTTCTAAGGTGGTTTTAATGAACTATATGGTCATTTGATACGATCATGAATAACTAAACACATAACTCAAACTCTAATTTTCTTATCCTTATATCTTCGCAACCAATTTTGTGTCTATTTTTTTAAACAAACCATACAGGGAGTCTAAAAAAATAAAAACAGTAGCTTTTTCAATTCAATGCCTTAATTCTAAAAGTCCTTTTTTACTTTAAAATTGTCAATAATAAATATCTGATATATTGGGACAAGGAAAAACTTTGTATCATGCATGTTGAAAGTTTGAGAAATCCTCTATTCATTTCATAGTAGTTGATGTTTTCAACTGTGTTTTTTTGATTTACATTTTAAATGTCACCTGAAAGTTATAAGCAAACAAAAAGCTTTAAGATGTATAAAACATCTTTTTTTTTAAGACATCCGGGAAATTTTCATTTCAATTTTCCCATTTTTGTCATAAAAAAATAGTTTTTTTTAACAACTTTTTACTCCTCTTCATCTTTATGATCATTACTAAACTAAAGGCCGTTAGGTCAAATTTTTGAAAATTTGTATTTAAATTTTTTATATTTGTAAAATGTTCTCTGAAGATTGATACCTCTCCCCATGAATGCGTATATTGTTCATTTTTAATTAAACCTTTCTATTTTCGCTCATTAAGACCCCCCCCCCCATCCCTCCACTATTTTAAGAACTACAGTAAGTCTTGCATCGCGCTGTGCAATTTAGCTTATAGTTAGTATTTCCTTATTTTACTTTAAACTGCACAAAAACAAAGTTTAAAATATACAACGTAATATATTCAAAATAGGTCCCCCAGTGCAAAGAGGGACTAGTTAGTTAAATTAACCCGGTATATTTTATAACAAATTATTTAAATTAAAAATTATATAAATGGTATCAACTTATGGAAGCTGGATTTCTTAATAAAAAGTTAATGATATGGGAAAAAAAAATTTTTTGTGTAAATATTACCTAAAACCTCTGAAAAGAGTAAACTTTTAGATAAAAAGGTTGAAAGACAGTTAAACTTTAAAGAGAAAATTAGATAGATAATAATTACCTCTAGATAGAAAGTCAGGAAGATATTAAACCTCTAGATAGAAAGTGAGGAAGATAATAAACCTTTAGTTAGAAAGTCAAGAGGATAGTAAACCTTTAGATAGAAAGTAAGAAAGATAGTAAACCTCTGGATAGAGAGACAAGAAGATATTAAACCTTTAGATAGAAAGTAAGAAAGATAGTAAACCTCTGGATAGAGAGACAGAAAGATATTAAACCTTTTGTTATAAATTCAGAAAGATAGCAAACCTTTCTTTAAATTGTTTCCAATTCCTGCTGATTGAAGGAAATACTTACTTGTAATTTCATTGAACTAACTCTAATCCTAGCAATGGAAGATGTCCAGGGGTGGAAAGTTTTGGTTTGGTATAGTGCTGAGCTACATCGACTGAACTACATATAAGGAATTGAGTCTTTGTAACAAAATCAAATATTTAAACCGCAATATCTTTAGAACCCAATGTTTGATATTTCAAACTCTGATTATTTGATTTAACAGAATTCATAGTTTGAAATATCTAAGGTCTACAACATTTGGTTCTATAGATATAGTGATTAGAAAATCAGAGTTTGTGACAAAGACTCAATTCCTTTGCTGAAACTGAATTCATACATTTAATTGTCAGTATATTACTGAAACGTCCGTTTTTGCCAAATTTCTAATCGCTATAACTTTGCAACCTGATAGGATAACCCTTTGATAAGTAGATTATTTGATCTAACAGAATTCATAAATTGAAATGTCAAAGGTCTCAGACATGGGGCTGCAAAGTTTGTGGCAAATTAAAAATCGATTGCTTTGCTTAAAATTTAGCTTTTACAAGAAGGGAATTAAAGAAAAAGAAATAATTTGTTCATTTTTCATGCTGTGAATTTTCATATTTCTAGGTTAACCTTTACCAAATATTGGAAGGTTAGGAGGGGGGGGGGGGAATTGCATCCTAAATGAATGATTTGCAGACAAATCTTTAAATAACCCCACTACAGTTTCTTTAATGCAACCATTTGCACTTTTACAGCTGAGCTCAAATTAAATCGTAAAGTATGTTGTAGACGTATAGTGCACTTTAACATCCTGGCCTAGAGTAATAATCACAATTTCTGTGTTCTGTGAATGAACAAAAATGTCTTTGCTCGTTCCGACTCAAAGATATGTCAGAACTGTGCAAATACGTTTTTAATTCAAAGTTAAAAAGAAACGCTTTGCAGGCTTTCAATATCCATGTTCAGTACTACAAGGGTTAAAATGACTTTGTAAAGGTCTAGTAACACTTTAAGTCGGCCCAGTCTAAGTAGTTGATGCGTCATTTTTAGAGCTGTTTATAACTTACAGATTGATGTTGATTGTTAGTGACTTTGAATTAAATTCTTATATCACGATTTTATAGAATAAACTTGAAGAATAAGAATTTAGTATTTCTCACTTTAGGTTGTACATAAGTTGTAAGGAATAACCCCCCCCCCTTACCCCCAACCGTGCAGTGTGCAAAATTATTGTGTGCAGAATTTATGCAGATATACGATATTACAGGCAGTTATTTAACTATGCTTTGAATAGAGTAATCTTTATAGGTTATAAAGACGATTTAGATTCATATTCAATCATTATAGATACACTCTACGGGAGGGGTGGCCACTTTAATCTTCATTTGGAGGGAGCGTAGGGGTTTTAATTTGGAGGAAACGAAGGGGGTTGAATTTGGAGGGAAAGGAGGATGTAAGATATTGAGGAACGGAGGCGGTTCGGAGGGAGTGTATTGAGTACAATTTGAAGGGAGCAGAGGGGATGTAATTCAGGTGGGGTGCAGGGGATCTAATTTGGAGGAAGCGGAGGAGTTAAAATTTGGAGGGAACGGAGTGGGATTAACTTAGAGGAAACTGAGGGATTCATTTAGAACGGATTGGTCCCATTTTGAGGGATTTAAGTAGTTGGAGGAAATGGAGAAATTGGAGGAGAGTAGAAATGGAAATTGTTGAAAAGGAAAGAAGGAATATGGAGGGATTGTAAAGTGAATAAAGATTTGCTAATTGTAGAGGATGAACTGGGCTTAAAATATTATATAAAAAAAATTTTTGTTAACGTAATTCTAACTTACAAAGTAGCCCTTTCATAAAAAATTATGTTTATGATTCCTGAAAAGTCAGGTAAAATGTTACTTGTGTAATTGCTCCAAAGAAATCTGATTCACTTAAAGGAGGCTGTTAATAATATTTAGACAAAAAGACATTTTTTTTGATGGAGACTGACTTTAAATCAAGGATATATTTCTTTTTTAAACTTAAAGTTTTCTTTTACTTGCATTGAAACATTTCTTGCAGTTGAATTACTTATTCTATTGTTGTTTCTTTTCTTGAATGACTTTAATGTTTTTATGCATCTCTACGCATTCTATCGAATAATTTAATTCTAAAACTGTTTTACCAATGTAGAACTTTTGTAAATATGCAGTAGATAAATTCAAATAAAGTTAAACTTGGTTTAGGACAAATTATAAGAAAAACATATAATTTTAGAATAGGATAAGAAATGTTGGTAGAAATGTGACATGCACTGTAAAAAAGTGTTATTGAATTGTCCTCTTGTGACCGTAAATACATTTAGAAGCGAACAAGGATTTAATGCAAGGAAAGTTATTTCAGAGGTGTACTCATCTTTTGTACTGCAGTGTACTGTCACTGGGCGGTAATGTAAACACAAGACGGATGTCGAAGCCTGACATGGGATCCATCTTTCACATAAATAATCAATGAAATATTCTGGCCATAGGAAACTATTATGTGAATTATCAAAAATATCAAAATTCAATGCTTTTATCCTCCTCGGATACTAAACGAACACTGAGGCATCTTTTCTTGTTTACAAATTCCGCCCAGAGAGAACTGGTTTCAATATGTACGCAGAGTATACGCAACTGCAATTAACTTTCCTTGAAAGTGAACTGCAATTTATCCGCCCATTCAGGAGAAATCATCAAGTAAAAGGATTTACGTAAAAATCTATAAAAATTATGCAAATTAGGCCTCTAAAACAAAATTTAAAAGCAAGTGCTTTATAATTCTGTATCACGGGCAGCCGAAGTACATTTGAATTTCCGAGCCAGGTCAACCTTTCCGGTCCCAGTTTGTACTGTATCGCCCGGACATTGGGTAAATAAAGCAGACACTCAATAGGACCAGCGCCGGTGCAACAAGGTTGACGCGGTCAGACTTTAGGTTGAATTTACTTTTACCAACGGGTCAGGGGTGCCCATGGTATAGCTGTTTATAGTTACAAGAAAGTATAAGTGAATTGGTGAGAATCAAAACTCAACAAAACTTTTTAATGTTTAAAAGCATTTTTTTGAAATGTTTTTTGCCTAAGATTTTCGCAACCGTATGGACGATTTTGAATTTTTGTTTTGATAGCATTATTTTTTTATGTCTTTATGAAACTTCCGGTCTGCGGTTGGCTCAGTTCCAATATTGAAGATGCCTAGTATACATACCTTCAGGTAACTTCGATAGATCGTGATAGTCTAGAAAAGGGATAAAAAAATTGTCAGATTTGATTTTTAAACAGAGTTGAAAAGAATTAGAACGTGATAACCCTGATTCTATAATGGATAAATAAATATTATGATTTTAAAAAATCTCAAGAAATAACAAAAGTAAAATTTGAAAGAGAGCTATATAAAAGTACGTGCCAAACTGTTCCAATGAATTGCATTCCATGGGAAATCTGTCAAATCATAAGAGAAGTTTTAAATAGTATATTTATTTTTGTATTTGCAGTAAATTGCAAAGTTTTTTATATCTATATTATTCTAATTTTTAAAGAAACTGCAGATTGAAACATTTTTAAAAGTATTAGTCTTTAATAACAAACTGGATCTTAATTAATTTTTATTTTCTAATCTTTTTATCTTTGGAACCTGATGTCGTGATATTTGATATTTCAAACTATATAAATTCTTCAGATTAATTGGTGTGAAATATCAAAGGTTTACAGAAAACTTACGTTTGAGGCGGTTGTCCATGTTTAATTGTAAATATCCTTGTTCAGAATGGGGGCCGTTTACATTAGAAAATTACAGGATTCACCCCCCCCCCCCCTAGAATAGTTAAGCTTTGTATTAGCTGAGATATAAAGGCAGTAAATAATTTAAAGTTGGTCGTATAAAGCATATATCTGAGGGTGGTTAGGTTTAGTAGTATTCTGCACAGTAATCCAGGAATACATATTACATTATATACACAGACTAGTCCTTTCCATGTATTTTAAGACTAAGTTGTGATTCTAATCCCGAAAATGGGGTTATGGTTTTAAAAAAACCGCTAAACTTATAAACACTATTTTTTAAAACGTCCAAAATATAATTTGCAGCTTGTTTGGAAACACAGTTTGCTTTTAAACTTATCTTTCTTTATAAAATTCAACTGACTCAAATTAGAAATAGAAATAAACCAGAAAAAGAACATTCTCGCTGTTCTATCGATTTCTTCAAACGAGGCAAATTTTAAACTGTTAATTTTGATTTATTTTATCATTTTTTAAGGTTAAAATGCACAATTACTAAAAAGATAAAAATAAAAGGGCAATTTTATTTCGATAATTTGTTTAGTCCCTATTTTTAAAACCCTTTGAAAAGAATTTTAAGTTTTTAAGAAAGAAAGAAGAGAAGAAAAAAGAGAAAAAAGAAATTATGTGGCACATCCAAATTTTCCTTTTTAGCTGTATTTTACGATAAAATACTGAATGCTGTCGGAGTTTCATATCTCTCATAAAAAAGTAATATGTTCTTTTTCAGAAAATTGTCGAAAAATCTTGAAAATATTGTTTTTACCATCACAAATAATGCTCAGTATAAAGGGTTAATTCATTTCAGTCCTAGAAATTTAATAAATAAGTTCAACGAAATACTGCAAAAGTAATTTAGATTTTAAAAACAATATTTTTGATATTGAAAGTTTAGCCTAATGTCTGGAGTCCAATACACAGGCTGATGAGTAATTAATAGATTTTATTGATAAATAATGTTTATTGAATGCAACAAATTCCAAGTTTGATTGCATTTAAAATGTATTTGGTTTTAAATATGATATATCATTATCATAGTGTTGCAGACAGCCAAGTTTTCAGGGGTTTATTACTAATTATTTCAATGCGCCTGATTTGTTTTTAGTCTTGATAGATATGGAGAGTCCAGCGGACCANCCCTCCTAATAAGCCCCTCTGTGGCCTGTATATAACTGACAATACTTATTACCAGCAGTTTTGTTTTGATTAAAAATACAATTCTTTTCCCTTTTGCACTTTTTCGACAATATAAGCCCTTGAAAATATTTGATATTTGGTAAATTTACAAAAAAAACTGCAACTAAAAAATATTTAAACGTTACAAAATCTATGACATTATAAGATACATAAAAAGACAAATCTATCTGAGCTCTGATCTATAGAAACTCTTAAAGCGAGTGAACACGTAATAATTCAAGTGAGATACCCTTAAAAGCCTTGTCTGTTCAAGTATGATTTAAATATCCATGTTTTGGTTTATTAAAACTGTTTATCTTCATTTTTGGTTTCTCCGCAAAAGAGACTTTTTTCATTTCTTGATTTTATAAAACAATGGAAAATTTCAAAGAATTTTCGAATAAAAAAAACGACACTACATTTTGGTCAGACTAAAGTTTCAAGGGTACTGTTGTAAATCGGGCATTGCTTTCTATTGCATGGAGGATTACTGAAAACTACGCCTACATGTCCCATCAAATTGAATGAAAACTACGCCTACGTGTCCCTTTAAATTGTATGAAAACTATGCCTACTTGTCCCTTTAAATTGAATGAAAACTACGCCTACTTGTCCCTTTAAATTGAATGAAAACTACGCCTACATGTCCCATAAAATTCAATGAAAACTACGCTTACATGTCCCTTCAAATTGAATGAAAACTACGCCTACATGTCCCTTTAAATTGAATGAAAACTACGCCTACATGTCCCTTCAAATTGAATGAAAACTATGCCTACATGTCCCTTCAAATTAAATGAAAACTACGCCTACATGTCCCTTCAAATTGAATGAAAACTTCGCCTACGCTACATGTCCCTTCAACTTGAATGAAAACTACGCCTACATGTCCCTTCAAATTGAATGAAAACTACGCCTACATGTCCCTTCAAATTGAATGAAAACTACGCCTCCATGTCCCTTTAAATTAAATGAAAACTACGCCTACATGTCCCTTTAAATTGAATAGAAACTACGCCTACATGTCACTTCAAATTGAATTAAAACTACGCCTACATGTCCCTTCAAATTGAATGAAAACTACGCCTACATGTCCCATTAAATTGAATGAAAACTACGCCTACATGTCCCATCAAATTGAATGAAAATTATGCCTACATGTTCCTTCAAATTGAATGAAAACTAAGCCTACGTAGTACGTGTCCCATCAAATTGAATGAAATCTACGCCAACGTGTCCCTTCAAATTAAATGAAAACTACGGCTACATGTCCCTTCAAATTGAATGAAAACTACGCCTACATGTCCCTTCAAATTAAATGAAAACTACGCCTACATGTCCCTTCAAATTGAATGAAAACTATGGCTCATGACCCTTTAAATTGAATGAAAACTACGCTCACATGTCCCTTCAAATTGAATGAAAACTACGCCTACATGTCCCTTCAAATTGAATGAAAACTATGCCTACATGTCTCATCAAATTGGATGAAAACTACGCCTACATGTCCTTTCAAATTGGATGAAAACTACGGCTACATGTCCCTTTAAATTGGATGAAAACTACGCCTACACATGTCCCTTCAAATTGAATGAAAACTGCGCCTACATGTCCCTTCAAATTGAATGAAAACTACGCCTACATGTCCCTTCAAATTGAATGAAAACTACACCTACATGTCCCTTCAAATTGAATGAAAACTGCGCTCACATGTCCCTTCAAATTGAATAAAAACTACGCCTCCATGTCCCTTTAAATTGAATGAAAACCATGCCTACATGTCCCTTCAAATTGAATGAAAACTACGCCTACATGTCCCTTCAAATTGAATGAAAACTACGCCTCCATGTCCCTTTAAATTGAATGAAAACTATGCCTACATGTCCCTTTAAATTGAATGAAACGAAGATGTCGACAGTTCTCATGCACAATGCACTTTCTGCACTTTCTGCATCTGAATATTATAAATTTTCCAATATTTATATTTTTATGTTTTCTCTCTGCTGCAAGGAAAGACGTGAGACTGCTAAAATTTGAATTTAATTCTCAGGGGAAGTTTTTTTTTACTAGCATGTGTCAATTGTACTTTGATATTGTGTACTTCCATTTATAAAGAGCAGGTATATAGGTATATTATTATAGTAATTATCCACCTATGCTAAAACACATACAAGAATCTAGTTTCTGGAGCAAGAAATACCCCAAAATTTTGAGGTCCATAAATAAAAATTGAAACAAATTGATCCAGGGGTTCATGAGTTATGATCGGACATTTCACAGATTTTTAAAGATTGTTTAACCTTCTGTTCTTAATGTCAAACAAGATATTCGTAATTTGGAAGAAAATTTTCATGATTTCGATCAAAATATCTATTAATTTTTTCTTCAAGCGTCTATGGTTACAAATTGCCTTTGTGATTTGTAACAAAATGTTGGGTTTTCTAAAAACAGCGCACAGTGATCCAAAATTCAAAGCTCTGAAATAAAAGTCGATGAGAAATTTGCCAGTTATTTTTTTTAAGTTTCAGCTAAAAACAAGTGCTTTAAAAAAAGGATGAGTAAATTAGTGAGGTTAAATAAAAGTTAATGAGATGCAATACTTTCGACCCAGTCTTAGAAATTAATGCATTTTTTTCATTGCGGTCTGGATCTGTGTGTGTGCGTTCATACTAACAATAACGCTTTAGAATGCTTAGTTATCTTCTAAAGCGTGCATAAATATTTTTATTCTTAGTTTTAACATCTGATGCACGGTTTGGGACCTTTTCTCCAATATTCATGTTTTCCGAACTTTGAATAAAAAATAATGATTGGATTTAGTTGCATACTTGTGTAATATCAGGATTCTTTTCTAACTTTTCACAAAATCTGAAAACTTTAAATCTCGTTTATTAAGCAAAATTTTTACAAAATATTTTGGATTTCCATACCAAAAATCCGAAAAATAGTTGTTGTTAAATGTAGTTTTTAAAATAATACAAAACTTAAAAGTCTGAAATAACATTCACAGACGAATTCAGTTGTATAAGCAAATATTTTAAACCTTAAACTTTGAGATTGTCTTTCTCCATCAAAAATCCAACAAAATTCTGTAAAATTTTTTCACTTGAATAGGACTGTAAGCTTAATGTTAAGTGAACCTCTATTGATGAGTGGTGTGGTTGGTTTACAACGGTACTCCTGAAATTTTAAAATAAAAGTCTTTCAACAACAAACCAACTAATTTAAAGCACAATTAAAAAATACGAGTAAAAAATATTACATTAAGAAAAAGTGAAAATCCGCCATTTTGTTGTACTAGTACCGTTTGTGCTATAAAACCTATTATTATTTAATTGTAACGGATATGTCCAGCTGGAATATACTGTATTAATGCAAACTTGTTAACATTTACATAAAATGAACAATTTTAACTCCTTTAAAAAAATAAAGGTACTAAAAAAATCAAAGGAAACTGTATTCTTAAAATCTGTACAAGAGGTTGCGAGACAATGGTTACATCATTATAAGGTTTAAAAGGTACAAACATGGATCCTTAAATTCTTGTGTATATCGAAACTTCCTGCCTACCCGCCCTACACCTTTCAGAATTTCATGATTTTTGTAAAATTGTACATTACATTATGGTTAGTTCCAACTAGTGTATAATAAAAAACTCTTTAATACTAAAGATTGTATCGTAATTAAGCCTAGCTTTATGCTGATATAAATTCGCTTTACACTGGTATAAATCTACTTTACACTAATTATTCGAGATTACAGGAGGCCGTGTGCTGCACTAATCTGCATTAATGCATACCTTTGCTTTATTGCATTTTTATGATTGCTTTGCCATTACCGCACTTTGTGTAACGTCTATAGTCGGGTCATTGGAGATAACATGTTTTAAATCGTGAACATCTATTTTCTTAAATAGTTAACGTCATTTTATGCCGATGCGCGTCAGTGGTATCACTTCGAATCAAGCTAGATGGATGTATAGTTCACAGGATACCATACACCATATTAAACAATTTGAAAGTTTGTGACCTTAAGATGTTATCTAATTTATATGATTTAGAAAAAAGAATTAACTATTTGTCTCAAATAAGATATTTGTGTACGTCGAAAAAGTTAAGCATTCTTTAACACATTTTATAAAGTGTTTCCGACCTAAAGTTGGTAAAGGTCAGAAGTTATGAATATTTAATTTTAAATAGAAAAAAAAACTTTCAGTTGAAATCTAATCTTACAAGATTTGATTAAAAGAAAGTTTTGAAAGATGAATTAAAACTTGTAAATGACGGATGAAGATAGGAATGCTTGCATTTTTTGTACTTTGATGGAAAGAGGGAACAAGAAAAAGAATAAGAATTAGGACAAAGAAGAATGAAATTGGAAGGAAACAAAGGAAAACATAAGAAGAATATTGGAAGGAAAAATAATGTGGTCAAAACAAAAACTGAAGAATAAATAACGAATTATATAAGAGTTGCAAATTTTGTTTTTGTTTTCAACAGCGTTATATATTTACCAGCCGAACAACAACTACAGACGTTACAAATCTCTTAATCCCTGCATGCAAGACATTGAAACTTCTAGAAATTACTTTCTAAGTCCTGATTGTTTTTAATCTTTCAGCAAAATATTCCGCCGCGCTGCACTTGAAGATATGACGCTGTAGAAAAGTTTCTGCATAACAACCTGATGTGATGCAGAAAAAAGGTTCTGTAATAAATTTAGAAAATTAGGAATTTATTTGAGGAAGTTGGTTGCATTTTCCCCCGGAATTGTGAAAAGTGCAATCAATTTCTTTCTCTAGGTCCTATTTTGCTGGGAAATGATAAAATCTCCCTGTTTTGCCGGCTCATCAGTATACAGCAAAAACGTTTTCTTTTTTGCTAAATTCCTTTAGAAGATACCTGTATCTAGAATTAAATCAAATGTTTACAATAAAGGCTAAATTAAGGTTATTGCTTAAAATGGCTGCAGACATACTTTTCAACGAACTTCTTGTTTTTCTATCTAGAAAACTGTTCTTCTCTAATGCATCATAATAACTACATTGTTTGCCTCAAAAAGCATAAATTCGCAATTGTCACTTTTATAGAGACCACGATTTTATATAATAAATATTCATTTAGCTATCCTTTAAAGGAATTGAGTTTTTGCCGCAAACTCAGATTTCCTAATTCCTTTAACTTAGCAACCCGTTTTCCTAGACCTTAGATATTTCAAACTATCAATTCTGTTAGATCATATAGTCTAAGTTTGAAATATCAAAGAATTACACCATCAGGTTGAAAAGATATAGAGGTTAGAAAATGTAAGTTTGTTGCAAAAACTTAATTCCTTTTTAGTTATAAATCAAATAAGTACTTTTATGATCCCAAATGATTGTTTAAAATTCAATAGTTTTTAAAGAAAAATAAGAATTCTGACTTTTTTGTCTGAGTCGTCTGAGCAAGGGATCAGAAATAATCTTTATCATTACGTAACATAATGCATTTCAATAGAACCTAGCAGATATTTGAAATATTTGGGGTCAAACCTCTTGTTTCAGGCCGGTTCCGTTCTAGTTTCGTGACTCCATCTTGGATTCCGCAGACTGGGATACACATTTTATTTACAGTGAAAAAACTTGTTTCGCGGCATTTAAATCATCATTGCGCGCGGATACTTGTACTTTTTTGATATCTTGGGACTACAGTGCCGGGGATTTCCGTTTTTGTGAGTAGATCAAATAGTAGCAACGGATGTATTAGCTCAACCATGTATTTAAATTTTAAGACAGATGACTATTTCAAAGTTCCCACGCCGGGTTAGTAAAACATTGTCTGTACAACTAAAATTGGCACGTGCATAATAAATGCTGGACCGTATACTGCGGTTTATGAGATTAATTGCGCGAAGAAAAAAAGGTTTATTTCATAAACTGCAGCGACATATCTGAGAATTTGGGTGGAATTTAAAAAAAAAAACATAAATTTTTAGTTTAAGTTAAAATTTAGATGAATTTATTATTACTTCAGTACACGGTTAAACAATATTCAAGGAGGAGGAGGGGGGTTCTTTTACCCAAATTTAGCCTTTATTGTGCGGCCGATATGAAACAAAAACTTGCACTTTGTGAACTGTAAATGCAATGATATAAATGCTCAAATAAAGCTACGTCGGAATCTCGGACAATGCACACTCGGGATCATTTCAGGTTTTTAAAACGACTATTGTTTGCAGTTTTGAAAGAACATGGAGTTTTGTGGTTAAGAAAATTGAAAGTAAGTATTGTCATAGGTGAAAATATGATAGGGCAAATCCGTTCAAAAAGGTTTGCCAAAATACAAAATTCAACGAATTCAAAGTTTTTTATATGTTATCTTATGTTAACAAACATTCAATAGTTATCCATTCACATGTACGTAAAAAGTTTTTATTATGCAATATTAGTAAAATATTTTAAATCGAAAAAACTAAAAATAACATAATCGAGAGCTGAATAAAAAATAGTTTTCATTAATTTGACATTATACTGGATGTGTGTGCTAAGAATAAGCAAAACTGAGGGCAACGGAAAATTGATTTTCTAATCTTTATATCTTTCTAATCTTTATATCTTTCTAATCCAATGTCGTAGATCTTTGATATTTTTCTACTATGAATTCTGTTTTATCAGATAATGTAAGTTTGAAATGTAAAATTTGTGTACCACTAGGTTGCAAAGATATAGAGATTAGAAAATTTATTTGAGTTTGTGTAAAAGACTCCATTCCTTAAGCACATTTTAGGAGTACATTTTAAATTAGGCTAAACATGCTTATTGCAATTTTTTTTTTAAATAACAAAAAAAATGGATTTTTTCTGTATCTTTGTACTTTTAATTTTTATACTTTTTAAAGTCTCCTTTACATCTTTCTTGAACTTTTTTTCTTTTTCTTTTATTTTTCTTTTGAATTTTAAAAATCTTAAAAGTAGGGTAGAGAATTAGATGGAAGTATTGCCATCCAGTAGCCTTTGGTCTAACCTCACCTACCTTCAATTCAAAGGAATCGATTCATTTGCCACAAACTTTAATTTTCTAATCCCAATATCTTTGCAACCCAGTGTTTTTGCAACTTAGATATTTCCAAGTTTGAAATATCTAAGTTGCAAAAATAAAGCGATTATAGTACGTGATTTTTTGGCAAATATTTAATTCACTAACTATTTTGGGTCCCTGAATATCAAGTATCTTTTTGTTTCTAATTTTAGTTTTTAAGGCGTAAGTTTTGACTAAATTCTAAACAATTTTAGCGTCAGAATGTTAATATTTCATTGCAAACCAAGATGTGCCCGATATCACGCAAAAAAATACTTCTTTTTAACCAAAGCTAGAAATACACACGTTGCATTATTAAAATGTATATGCCTAGGGCTATAAAAAACGTATGATTAAGTTGGTAAGTTATAAACAAAGGATAAAGCGTAATGACACTTTTATGTTGAGTTTATCTAAATTTTAATGACTAACTAGTAACTGTCAGAGTTGTCTATATCTAAGTGATTTAGCTCACCGCGCCTTGTGGAAAAAAGGGAGAATGCTGGGGGAAAGAACTCACTAATATATAGTCATACTACCACTAATATATAGTTATACTTCCACTTATATATAGTCATACTACCACTAATATATAGTTATACTTCCACTTATATATAGTCATACTACCAATAATATATAGTCATACTACCACTAATATATAGTTATACTTCCACTAATATATAGTCATACTTCCACTAATATATAGTCATACTACCACCAATATATAGTTATACTTCCACTTATATATAGTCATACTACCACTAATATATAGTTATACTTCCACTAATATAAAGTCATACTACCACTAATATATAGTTATACTTCCACTTAAATATAGTCATACTACCACTAATATATAGTTATACTTCCACTTATATATAGTCATACTACCACTAATATATAGTCATACTACCACTAAAATATAGTTATACTTCCACTTATATATTGTCATACTACCACTAATATATAGTTATACTTCCACTTATATATAGTCATACTACCACTAATATATAGTTATACTTCCACTAATATATAGTCATACTACCACTAATATATAGTTATACTTCCACTTATATATAGTCATACTACCACTAATATATAGTTATATTACCATTAATATATAGTCATACTACCACTTATATATAGTCATATTACCACTAATATATAGTCATACTACCACTAATATATAGTTATATTACCACTAATATATAGTCATACTACCACTTATATAGTCATATTACCACTAATATATAGTCATACTACCACTTATATATAGTCATACTACCACTAATATATAGTCATACTACCACTAATATATAGTCATACTACCACTAATATATAGTCATACTACTCTACTAATATATAGTCATACTATTCTACTAATATATAGTCATACTACCACTAATATATAGTCATACTACCACTAATATATAGTCATACTACCACTAATATATAGTCATACTACCACTAATATTATAATATATAGTCATACTATTTCAGCATTAAAATTTTCTCTGATGACGAATGGAAATAAATATAGTTTAGTTTTCAATCAAAATATTTTCACAATCTTTATCTTTTCAGATATTATTTAAATATTACCTAAGTTAGAAATGTTTAAATAGTTAAAATATCATTTAGGCTAAATGTATAGATTTTTATTTAAACCTATATAAGATTGGGATTAGAAAAATAAAGTTAGTGGCAAAGACTCAATTCCTCAATTTTCATAGTTTATTTTGTATTTATTTGTTTATTTTTGAAAATTGGTTTTAACAAATTGTAATACACTATTTATTAAATATAAAATTCTAGATAGTAATTTGCCAAAATTTTCCTTATTTTCTTTGTTCAAACGTATTCTTTTTAAAAACTTATATATATATATATATATAAAATAACCTTATATCTTTATTGATAGTAAATTTTTTTTGTAAGGTCCACTGCAATTAGCTGTTGTAAAGTTGCTAGATTAAAATATGAAAATTGCAAGGTTTTATGGTCTTGGTATTGATTTATATTGGGAGGTTTCGTGATATTTAAAATTACAGCCAAGTGTTGCACCAGATTTCACAGCTAGTTTAAAGGACTGGGCAAAGTTTCCACTAATCTACTGAAGTTTTTCACAATTATTTTCATCAAAGAAGAAAGCCTTTTAAATTTTAACCTAAAGACTGAAATTATAATTGTTAAAAACTTTAAAAATGGAAAAAATAAAAAAATAAAAACACTTATTAAAACACTTCTTCCAAAAAAATAATTTCAAAATTTTCTTGACTTACCAAGCGTAAACTAGAATAAACATTTCTTGAAATCAAAGCAAAAAATAACCAAATAATGACGTGCTCACTGCTCAGCCAATTTACGCTAGAAACAGAATGCACAGAAGGAAACAGAAACCTTTAGGTATAATTCATAAACTGAACTGAACTTTCAGTTTTCAGTTAAAAATGAATGGGGGTAACTTTTTAGGTCTGTCTGTTAAGTTATTTTTACTAACTTTAAAAGAACGGCTTAAAAAAGTAAAAAAGTGCTTAAATGCCCAGCATTACTCTTGAGCACATGAAGCCTTAAATATAATTCTGAGAAATATCGTTTTTTAAAATCATATTTCCACTGGAAGACCTTTACACAACTTTGGAAAAATAAGAGAAACGTAAAAGATAATGATAATGATAAGATATGCTTTTATCTGTTGACATGATGTTTCGTATACGATTATAATCCAAATCAAGGGAACAAAATTGGGGAAATTTTCCAAAGTCACCAACATTTGTGGTTCAAAGTGTAAAATTTCTCAAGAACAGAACCCAATAGGTGGCAACAAAGAAATGGACCAATTATACATGATGTCACAAGTGTCAAATATAAGTTATTTATAACAAGGGAACAACATTTTCTCCCAGAAATAAAAAGTTGTAAACACAGAAAATAAAGAACAAAAAATTGCACTTTTCTCACTGTAAGATAAGCATTTTATTATCACTTTTATTAATAATTTTGTCAGACACAAACACTAAGTTGACACTTGTGACGTAAGAAGTACGAGAGTGTACAAATTATACTTTCTAAGTGAAAATCTATTTGGTCGATCCAATGTAATTTCCGAGAAATTCTTCGGGTCAATTTGGTTCACCTTTCTCAGAATTTTCAGAAAATTTGGTCATAAGAGTTGATGATAACAATATAATATGATTTGGAAAACCATTCTACTGTTTATTGGGTTAGAATTAAATGAAACGAAATTCATTTTATATTTTCAGAAAGTGATTTTAACATTTTTTTTGCTAAGAATTTTACGAAAAAGAATCAATGACTTAAAAAAACACAACCTTTTCCGACATATTAGGCAAAAAAGGTGTTGGAACATTATACAGAAAGACATTTTAAGATGGACATTGAATGGACATTAATATTCATAGAAAAGAGAAGACAGGTCAAAGATATATGGAAATTTAAAAATATGAGATCACATAAAATGCTCTATTTATAGGAAATGTCCGATCTATGAATTTGCTATCTAGGAAATGTCCATCTTTGATTTGTAAGGAATAATTCCCAGTTTAAACTAAGCCCTTAGGTTTTAATTTAGATATCATTCCAAAGAAGTTTCAGACGAGCGAAATGCCATCAATGATAATCTCTAATCATAAATAGTATCTTTATTTTTCTATCTGAATATACGTTTTAAAAAAGACAAAGAGATTTATTCCATTTAAACTAGGAATGAAAGAGTAATGTTATGTATAATGTTACGTATTTGAAGACATTAAATCGGAACTTGTTTTTTTTAATACTTTTTTATTACTTTACAACCAAAACTCATCAGCTTATAAAGAATAGAGGGTAGATTGAAAGCAAACATTATCTAATGAAATGAACCCGTAGTGTTTTATAGCTGATGATTAAATGGTACGTGACCGATGTCCAGGATTTTATTTCATTCCTCACAACAAAACACGATAAAAGATATTTGAGAAAGGGGTAAGGGGTTGGGGGAGCAGCGAGTGATTTTTTAAAGAAACACCTACCTAGAATAAAATGGATGAAGTTTCAGGGACGATTTTATAGATGTTAGTTTTCTAAATCTTGATTTCTAAGATTCGTTGTACTTTTTGCACTCTTTTATTGATGAATTACTTTTTCATTTTGCAATTTTTACCGGAACTAGATTCTCTACAATGCATAAAAACGAACCTTCAAGTTTTTATAGGGTTTGATGTAAGTTATAACAACAACAACATTTTGCGAAAGTATTGAAAATCATTATTTTGTTCAATCAAATTCTTGCTCTGGAAAAAACTGCAGTTTTTCTTTTTGATTCCCCCCCCCCTTCTCCTGTTTTAGAAGAGCTAAAATCGTTTATTTCTGTACTCGAGTTCAACTTTACAAAATAGTTTTACAAAGTTTAAAGTGAAAAATATGTTTTCAACCCTTCTGTTCTGCCTTGGCAAAAACAAAATAAAAAATGCATTTAGACTGATTCCCAAGTTGAACTGCATTTAGACTGATTCCTGGGTTAAAATGTAGTTAGACTGCTTCTCGAGTCGCAGAAAAAGAACACCCGTTACTGATTTTTTTTCAAAAGGAGCTAATTTTAGATTTGTAAAGAGCAACACATGGTCTAAGTTTATTTTTTTACATCAATTTTCGCCATCATACAAGATCGCTTTTTTGAGGTCTAATTGTTTTAGAAAATTTGAAGGAATTGTTTGCATTTTTAATGCCCATTCCTGACATAAAGAAATTACTTGCCTGTGTACATGTACATCTAGATTATTTACTGTTCAAGAATGCAGCAAATTGCTCCGTTGTACATCATGTAAATCTAGATTATTTACTGTTCAAGAATGCAGCGAATTGCTCCGTTGTACATCATGTACATCTAGATTATTTACTGTTCAAGAATGCAGCAAATTGCCCCGTTGTACATCATGTACATCTAGATTATTTACTGTTCAAGAATGCAGCAAATTGCCCCGTTGTACATCATGTACATCTAGATTATTTACTGTTCAAGAATGCAGCAAATTGCCCCGTTGTACATCATGTACATCTAGATTATTTACTGTTCAAGAATGCAGCAAATTGCCCTGTTGTACATCATTTCAAACTGAAGAGATTTAATCCAATATTTAAAATGTTAGAATTGGTAAAATTTTGAACAGAAAATTGTTGAATGCAATTGTTGTATTTGTTTTATTTGCTTAACGTCAAACTTGTGAATATACAGAAGTTGGTTCATGCCTAGCATGATATGTAATTCTGGTCAGTTATTTATCCATACTTTCTACATATATATACAGGGATCACCAGAAAACATTGGAACGTGAAGACAAATTTTCCAGCCGCGTATTAAAAAATCAGTTTAATACAGGGACATCCAAAAAAATGTTAGACTGCAGAGACGACCTGAAATTTTAAAATATAACAAATGTCCTGTGTTTTCTTTGACACCTATATAAGTCGGACACCCTGTAGATAGTTGTACAAGGTATTACATCACAAACATGTCATGTGTTTTCTTGAACACCCTGTAGATGGTTGTACATTGTACACTGTACAGGGTATAAATCACGAGTATGTTCTATTTTTTCCCGGACACCCTGTAGATAGTTGTACAGGGTATACATCACGAAAATATCTGTGTTTTCCTGCATGGACACCCTGCAGATGGTTGTACAACAAATACATCATACCACGGATATGTTTTGAGTTTTCTTGGACACCCTAAAGATGGTTGTACTGAGTAAACAACATTAATAGTCCTGTGTTTTCTTCTTGGACACTCTGTAGACGGTTGTACACTGTACATGGTATTACGTCACACAAATGTTTCCTGGACACCCTGTAAATGGTTGTACAGGGTATACATCACGAATATGTCAGGTCCTATGACGGGTACCTGTGTCGAGTCTACAGATGCAAACAGAGATAACTGGAAGGGAAGGGGGGGAGGAGGAGAAAGGGGNTGAGAAGGGGTATAGAGGAAAAGGAGGCGAATGACGGCTGTAGAGGAAGGAAAAGGAGGTGAAAAAATACACCCATTTACCTTGTTACAAAGAGCTTTTTGCCTCTCTCTTTGCAAATCAATGCAAATCCAAAGCCTGTTCAGGATGTTGTAATATTTCACTGTAAACTTCGGTTTATATCAAGTATTGGGCCGACTTTTGAGAATCTAAAGCAAGCTGTACAGTACAAATTAAGCAAAACGATACATGTACACCAAATGGATCAGCTTCTTTTGTGAGGATTAAAGTGATTTTTCAAAATCAAATATGTACAAGTTGACAACTCAGATCTCTATATTCACTTTATTTTCTCTTACTTATCTTTATAAATATATGCTAATGTAAATATATCTCATATATATGAGTGAAACAAATAGTTAAATCCCGAAGTCTGGCAGTGGGTAATGACCCGGAAACTTTATAAATTAATATTAATAAAGCATATAATATAATATATTGAAGGATTCATTTGAGAAAATTTACGGAAAAGCCATGATAACATTCTTCCGAAAGGATGTAAAACTTGCGTGCAAAAATATTCAAAACTTTCCATCGTACTTTCACAGAAAACACGTACTTTTGAATATATAGATTTATAGTATTTAGATATATATAAAATATAGATATATATGAAATATAGATATATACAATAAGTGTTTGTCGAGACGGTAACTGCATTCTTCAAGGTTATTGAAAAAGAAAAAACTATTTTTAAGAAAAGAAAGTAATCCAATTGTCAACATAGAGCAAGTACATCTTTCTAGTGCACTGTTTTTTATTTCATATTTATATTTTCTTTTATTCAAAGGGAGAATTCGCAAAAGTTGAAATTAATTAACCTGAACGAAATTAAAAATCATTTAAAGTTTTATTCCTTTACTTGCGGTATTGCCAGGCGTTGCCAACTGCCCGTGGTTATCTCAAGTTCCACAATCTTAAAGTTGTATTCCTATACTAGCGGTATTGCCAGGCGTTGCCCACTGCCCGTGGTTATCTCAAGTTCCGCTATCTTAAAGTTGTATTCCTATACTAGCTGTATTTCCAGGCGTTGCCCACTGCCCGTGGTTATCTCAAGTTCCGCAATCTTAAAGTTGTTTTCCTATACTAGCGGTATTGCCTGGCGTTGCCCACTGCCCGTGGTTATCTCAAGTTCCACAATCTTAAAGTTGTATCCATATACTAGCGGTATTGCCAGGCGTTGCCCACTGCCGGTGGTTATCTCAAGTTCCACAATCTTAAAGTTGTATTCCTATACTAGCGGCATTGCCAGGCGTTGCCCACTGCCCGTGGTTATCTCAAGTTCCACAATCTTAAAGTTTTATCCCTATACTAGCGGAATTGCCAGGCGTTGCCCACTGCCCGTGGTTCTCTCAAGTTCCACAATCAAAATTTGAGGCAAATCGGTCAAGGGGTTATCTAGTTATGGTTTGACATACAAACAAACAAACAACCAGAGATTATTCTTTTATATATAGAAACAAATCATGTTAAAATGTGTTTTTGTTGATATCAATTTTCACTGTAGTCAAACTTAAAAACTTGAAATCTAAATATTTATTAACTTTTTAAATTGTACAAAAGAGTTAATATGTAATAGACAGATTCGTTTACAATATTAAAGATTTGTGAAATAAATGCAAAATTGCTTACATGTGTTTACATTTTTTTTTATGAGAGATTTGTATAAGGGCAAAATACGTACATTTCTTTAATTAGAAATTTGGATTTAGGGATACTTGGATCCTGCAAGACATACAAATTGAAGAGTGCAACAATGAAAGTGTAGAGAATAAATTGCATAAAATTAGTCGGTGACGAAGATTTTTTAAGAATCGTCTGCATATGATTTGAGCATTTTATGAAGAAAATCAATTTGAGCAAGCATTATACAGTTTTTATGTAACAATGGTATAAAGTCAATGTATGCAATATGGAAGAAACTACGATTGTACTAACGAATGATCAAGATAATCGCAAAAAGTTCCAAGAGTTTCCAGACACACGGCTTGTTTTAGACCGGAGATGGTCAGCAGACTTGGGTCAAGAAATGTTAGATTTTGAGGGGACTTCTTGGCAGGGACGAGGAGGACACCTTTGTGATCGAAGAGCTTGGTGGTGATAGGTAGATAAGTTAAATTAGAAAAGGATCTAACAAGGTTTGGGGAGCATAGAAAGTGATCAATCCTTGATCTTGAGTGATCATTTTTATTAAATGGAACATGACTGAAGGTTCTACTGTCGGGATAGAAGTGTCTGAAAATGTCAACAATAAACCCAGTTTCACACCATGAAGAGAGGGTTTTGGAGTTTGAGACATTGGGGATCTGAACCATGTTTTTAATATCCAAGTTAAAATTATTTGTAGCATTTATTGCATTTGCGTCAGTTACCATGTTGAGGTCGCCACCTATAAGAAACTCATGCATACCGAAACTTAAAATATCTCTCTTGAGGTTCACCATGAAGTCAGGATTTTGAGCAACAGTGGGACCGTATACTGATCCAACCAAGAAGATCGAGTCGCGAAAAGATATTTTCAAGATTAAATAATTCTCCAGGGTACACTTCACATCGTCTAACAACTTATATGGTAATTGAGACTTAATTAATATTGCTACGCCACGACTAGCCTTAGTAGAGTTGGTGTATGTATCATAGGATCCATATTTGTTGAATTCTAACCTTTTTCTAAGAATATTTCCCCCTTCCGGACCTAGCCTAACGTCTTGAAGTAAAATTATCTCAACCTTCTTATCTAATATGGATTCTAATTTTTGGTCAAATCTATTAAGGTTGTTATTCAACTGAAAACGTGTTGATAAGTTCAAAGAATTAACGTTCTGTGATAGAAAACGTATACCATTTAGATCCTTAAATACCGTCATTACTGGAACGCTGAGTACTTTGTCGGGTATTACTGAATTTAAAGGTAGTAATGCGTGAGTAAAGAGTGAGAACGCTTTTGATAAAAGGAAATGGAAAGTAAATTTTTAAAAAAAATTTTAAATTTTTCATTGATTATGTTTGAGTAAAGCAGATAAAAGCATACAAGTTTAAGGTTTAATAATTGAGGAGGATCAGAAAAGACACAAGAAATCTGATCCTCAACGATTATTTGAAAAGATAAATAATTAAATTGTTTCATAGTTCATAAATGTTGAGATGAATATACTTAAACTTAAAAACTGATAACTTGGTCAAATTTATTCCAAACCCAACTAAATTTTTTGAGAATTCTATCTGTTCAGGTTGCAAAGATATAGGAAATCGAAAATTTGAGCATGTGGCAAAAACAGAATTCCTTCACTTCAGTTTAACGTGTTTATATACGTTTTCAAAGTATTCTAATTATGTCTAATTATTCAGAATTTGTAATTTTATTGTGTCTTCTTTTTTACAGAAATTTAAAAATAATGCACAGTAAGTACTTGTAACATGCGTGGGTAGAAGGGAGGGAGGGGTATTGACAGGGGTGTGGAGGGTGGGGGGGCAGGAGAGAGAAAGGTCCCTAATTGATTCAATTTAATAACGCACAATTGAAAATATGATTTTTGTGCAGAACAGAACCCTTGATGTGCATTTAAGAGGGTTTGCAGAGAACGAAACGTTTTGCGAAAAAATGCAAAAAATTCGAAAACTTTCGTTCGTATTTCGGGTAAAAAATAAATTTCGCGAAAAATGCGAAATTTTCGCGAAACGATTTTACTTTTCGTTGCAAACACTCCAAAGGTAGAAAGCTCTCAAGAAAAAATCGAGAAGATTTTTGGAAATTATAACTTAAAATTGATGCTAAAATTAATTGACTTGTAGTTTAAAAGCCAAGACGTTGTGACACTTAAAAGTTGACCAGGAGCCTAGGCCTATGTGCATTAATTCATTTTTTCTCTATTTAGTTTTGTTCTTCAAAAAAGCGTCCAAATGTTAAATCTCTCTGGTTTCAGAGAAGTATGTATAAATACTCAAAAATTAATTTTTTTATCGAGTTTAATAATGTTTTTATACCACAAAATGTCAATATTTTTAACAGCCCACCTCTACAATGTGTATTGTTCAGTTACAAAGATATTCATTTATTTGTAAACATAGATGGAACTTTTTTAATGTAATAAATTGGTAATATTGAATGCTTGATCTCAATATCCAATACGGGCACTTTTACATGCGAGGACATCCTTCAAGTTATCTATTAAATGTTTGTCTGCTCACCATCAAATGAGTATAAAGCCTCACCCCTCGTCATCTAAGTATTATTCTATTTCAGGTTTCGTGGATTTCTCTCTGAATTAAAAAACATGTCTGGCATCTCTGGGGAATAACTAAACCCTTAATCAACAGTTTGTATGTTTAGCAATGATATGATTTCTAGGTGGAAAGAGATGTTTATCACAAACCTTTTTTCATAAAATCTTTTTTTTCTTGTGGTTTTTAACAATTTTTTAAAATTTTTTTTATCGATTTTGATGGTTATTTTTAGAACTGATGAGGGTCAACCCAGACCGAAATATATTTTCAATAAATGTGGAACTAACATAAACTTCTTTTTTACTCTACAGAGGTTTGGTCCATCACCAATCACCATCACCGAATTTTAAATCTATCTGAAACCTGATGGATCCTATGAATTCCTTATAAAGAAAATACTAAAGGTTTGGTCAGAACTGCAACATACATAATTTCCATTTCTACTTGAAAAGTTAAATTCTCATCATAAAGTTTACATTAACCGTCATTTATTGTGAATTAATAATGAATTAAAATATGATAATTCAAACATGATAATATTGATACTGATATTAATGAATAAAAAACACAAGGTTGCATTGCCTAACGGGCTAAAAATGTTGTGTTTGACCTCATATGGTCCTGTTAAGGTTTAGGGACGATCATGAAAAATATGTTCATATGGTCCTGTTAAGGTTTAGGGACGGTCATGAAAAATATGTTCATATGGTCCTGTTAAGGTTTAGGGACGGTCATGAAAAATATGTTCATATGGTCCTGTTAAGGTTTAGGGACGGTCATGAAAAATATGTTCATATGGTCCTGTTAAGGTTTAGGGACGGTCATGAAAAATATGTTATGGTCCTGTTATAAGGTTTAGGGACGGTCATGAAAAATATTTTCAACCAATCTGAAAATTCTTTCGTTACTGTTCATATTTTATAATGTACGAAGAAAAAAAATTCTTGTGGGTAAGGAAACTTAGGGAGACAATTTATTTATGTTTTAGATATGATCCATCTTATACCAATTTATTATTTCATGCGACTTCACTTTTAATCAAGTAAAACAATGGTTGCTCCATAGAATACGAAAGTGCAGTTTGTCAAGAACTTGAGTTGAATTCATTACTTTAGTCTTTTAATTCATTTAAAGTAACTTATATATGAGCTTACACTAAACTAGATAGAAGGAGAAGAAGGTAATTCTTTTACCGTGGCGGCTTCGAACCTTGTATGCTTGTAATAAATACAGCAATCTTTAAATTTGTTAACCTAAACATACCTACATAAATGAGCTACACACATGAGCTACATAACATGATTAAAACATGCATTGTGATTAGATTAACATTTATATTCATGTTAATCTTCTAAATACATACATTCAACTTAAACTACATGTGTCAAGTGTGGAGATAGCTAAACTACCTTATATCTATCCTCATTCAGAGACCAATAGTCCTTGTTGAAACGAATGAGCTGAGATTGTGCCTAGAGATTTTGCATCGATCGATTAAGAGCTTGTTTGATAGCTACGCTTGTGTCCCTGTGTGACATTCGATAAGATCGTGTCCATTGGTTTGACATTGATCACTGAAAAGTTTGTGTCGTGGTTGACAATTATAGCTGGCGGGTTGTACCTGGACTGATACAGTTCAGGACGAAGTTTTAAGAGTATGGCATGTACTACAGTCTACAAGTGGTAGCAGTGACACGAATCAAGGAACCCTAGTTAAATGCCAAGGTATTGAAAGAAGAGAATACAGTGATTACCTTGTGGAAAGGGTAATAAAAGGAAGTGTGTCAGAAAAAATCAACAACAAGTTAAGATTGCAATCAGGGTACAAATGAATAGTAGAAGAAAGGAGACAGTTTTAGCAACCTGGAGTAACTGTTAGAGATATCAAAATACCGAATATGAAGGAAGCCAGAGGAACGGGGGGAGACATTCAACACCAAGAATGGGAAGTCGGGAAGAAGAGATTGGGACGAGAAAAATTTACGGAACTGATAATTAAAGCAGAGGTAATACAATGAAAATATGAAGTACAAGATAAGATACACGGAGCAAAACAATGCTGGAGCAGAATAAGAAAACGGACGGATGGTCGGACTATAGAAACAGCAACTCATGGAATTTCTAGAGAAATAGAATTTCTAGGAATAGAGAAAGATTGGAAAGCAGACGGAGATACGTATTGGGAGATGTGTGAAATCGAAGCTAATAATGAAGAAAGGATACTAAAATTTATCGAGAGTGCTCCATGAACATAGGGGAAACTCGGAGGAAGTATTCGAATGATGTGCACAGTTGGAGAATCATCTGATGAACTATAGAATGGGAAACGATCCCAAATGAAGATATAAAAAGGATGCTGCAGTCCTGCATCAAGGGACCAGCCAGGAGAGAGATAGTACCGTTTTTTCCCACAGGATTAGCATTCGAAATATGTGAGATAGGAGTTTTTTTTACAGAAATGTTGAAAAGATTCTCACAAGCAAAATATGAGATTACCGGAATCCGGAAATATTAGACAAGAAACAGGAAAAAGAGGAGGATAACAAAGGATAAAATGCTGAACACAGAGAATTAGACCGGAAACATTCAGTAAATGGAAATATTTACTTCTACTGAAACTATAGTGGGAAAATCTTTCAAGATGTTCTTGAGTCATGATAGGACAAACAAGCCAAAAAAAATCACAACTTTTATATAAATATAAATATTGAAGTTGATTAGAGAGTGCTGTTGTATAAAAGTTGGACAATCTATATCTAGAATGTTCGCTCAAGAAAACATTTGTTTTGAAAATTTTTTATATTTTAGCCCCCGGCCCCCCTCTTCCTCCCTTCCCATTCAAATAAAACCTCTATCCCCTACTATCAAGTTTTCTAACTAAGGCTAAAATGATATTATCCAGTTTAGCAAGTCAGAGCTAAACTTTGCAGTTGAGAAGTTTATGCCAAAGATCACTTCATACTTTCCGCTCTCTCTCCTCTTAGTTATACAACCAGACTTACGTCAGTCTCAAACCATTTGCCAGATTTCGTGCATTTGTTGATTTCTGATCCTAAAATGGCCGGGCTTGTTTGTCCCACACAACGGTCCGGGCGGTTGGAGACGTTCCGGGCCGGTACCCCAGTCCCCCAACCATTCCCTCCTGTTGCTTGTATAAAAGAGTATATGAGGTTGAGAGTTCTAAAGACTCTACGTGGAGGAAACTGGGTTAATACGTAAGGGAACTGCAACAGAGCAAATGTATGAAAATACTTTATTGCCCAGTTAAATAAATTGTTATTATAATCTATTTGAGAGTCAAAGTAATTTTCAATTTTATTTGATTTTTTGATTATTTCTAAAAAAGGTTGTAAGATATTTGAAGGTTCATAAATATTTTTAAAATTTGCCTGTCTAGAAAATGGTCCATAAAATGCCGTTTTTAAGCACCATAATAATTTATATCAATTCTCAAATTTCTCAACAATATTTTTATTATGGGGGCACTTTTTTGATAAAAATGCTCAATTCCACCTTGCACCAGTTCTAAAGCTTTCTTTAAGAATTTTTTTTTATAATTTTTAAACTGAATCAGAAATTTGCTTTTTTTTGTGTAAAAGTTTAGAAACATTGAATTCGTGTAAATCCCTTGAAAATTGGACAACTTATAAGCAAAAAAAAAATGTTTTTGAAAGATATTTGTTGAAGTGTCAAAAAAAACTAGTTTTTTAGCCTTTGATCAATCAATTTTTGATATTTCTAAAAACGGACAAATGGACGGTATTCAGGGTGTAAGGTTTGATATTGATACCAATATATAAGAAAATTGAAAGTCGACATTCCCTTTTGACCTCTGTTTTTTTTAAATCTTTAATTTTACTGACAGATTTTTGATTTTTAACATTTTTTTTCTTTTAAATGTTGTTACTAATTTGCTACTGTATATTTTTTGTAGATGCAAAACGGATTTGACATTTTCAATGAATATAGTTTCACCCTTATTATTATTATGCAAAACTGAAGATTCATTCTTTAGAATATATTTATTGATGCAATGTTCAAAGAGGACAGCTGAGTGAAGCTTTCTTGCGGTTTTCTAGTATTGGACGGAGAAAAAAGAAAGAATTTTAAATTCAATTTGTCAGATTTTGACAAAATAAAACAAAATATATTTAACATTTCTCTAGTGAGATGAGAAATCAAGAAATTTAAATGTCCTGAGATGGAATTTAAAGAATTTGAGCCGCGGTTTAAATCTGCCAAAACCCGGTTTAAATTAAGCGCCGGCTTAAATCTTGAAACATTTGATACAATTTTAAGTGGAACCAACCATATTTAAGCCGCGGCTTAAATTTGAACCGCCGCTCAAATTCTTTAAATTCGGCCACTGCAAATTTTTTTTTGATAATGAAGAGAATAAAAATTAATTTTAATTAATCAATTGTTTAAAAGACTGTCAACAATTCAAAGCTTTATATGCCTGATTCACAATAGTACCCCTAGTCCTTTAACAATAAGGAACAGAGATTTTCGTCTTGAAAATATATAAATTATCTTGTCTATTGCAAAACTCCATTAAAACACTTACAACAGAAAACTGCAAGCGAGAATAATCATTTTTCAGTTAGAAAAATAAGAATATTTTCATCTGTTTTAGCTCGGAGATATAGTTAAAAGTATACCATAGTGAGTAGGATGGAGGGTCACTTATATTATACATCGACCTTAAAAAACTAAAAAATTTTATAAAAGATTAAGTTTTATAATTGAATAACTGCAACTAGATTTACTGACTGATGTAGTAAATGGGTGGTCCAATTAAAAAAAAAATTCAGAGACTTATACATTTTTTCTGTTCCCGCTAACATACCCTTTTTTATTCATCACATATTTTGTGGAATTTTATGGTGTCTATATTTGCCCCTAACCCTGTTTAATAATAAATACATTTCTAGACCTAAAATATAAAGAAATCTCTTTGTCTTGCCATTTCCTCATCTTTCCTTTGAACCAACAAAACAAGAGAAAACATATTTTCCGACAGAAAACGGATTTTAAATTAAATCTTAGGAATCAAACTTATTCTTTACTCTTTCTTTATCATTTATATAACCACAGCCAACTTTACCGGGGGCCGGGGGGGGGGGGTGTTCCACCGCCTAACAAATTACCATTGCATATTCTATTTAAAAAGCAAAAGCAATGTTAAAAATATACTGTTCAATCAAGCAAATATGATTTAATTATTTGAGAGCATACAACTCGATGTCTCTAAATTTCATATATTCTTATATCATTGTTTTCTGATTATCGTTATTACGAAATGATTTTTTTAATAAATACTTTAGAAAGTTTATATATATATCTAAAATACAAACAATATATAGCATATTGAATATTTATATATATATGATTATAAACTATAATATATTTGAAAGTATCAGAAGTATCAAATACTTCAAAATATTATAATTAATTTCAGGTGTTTAAACTATACAATCTGTTGCAGGGCTAAAGCAGCTGTAGACAATAATCAAGAGTAACTTTATAAAGTTTTATAAGCATTAAATACATAGTTTATCTATATAAAAAAGCTCTTCGCTGATATATAACAGGGGTCAATATAATTCCAAACCCAATCCCAATGGGATTGGGACAAAAATTGCTGTTTGGGATGGAAAATGAAATTTTGGGACAACAAATTAAATTCATGAAATTATTGGGACATAAAATGAAATTATAGGCAAAAAAATAAAATTATTGGGACAAAAAATAAAACTGTGTGGTCAAAAAATTGAGGCCATGTGATTACAAACTAGTGGAAATTGAAAAAAAAATTGGCCTTTGGGACAGAAAATTAAATTTTGGGATATAAATGAAAATGTGGGACAGAAAAAGAAACCAAATAAAAGAAAGGAGTAGTGGAATTTAAAAATGTCTGGATTGTGGGATGACAAATGAATTATTGGGACAAAAAATGAAATTGAAGGGACAAAAAAAAGAAACTATCAGGAAAGAAAGTTACATTATTAGGACAAAAAATGGAATTAAAATTTAATATGCAAAGAGGAGAAAGGGGAATTAGGAAAAATGAATTTTTTTTTGGGACAAAAAATGAATTTTTTTGGGATAGAAACTGAAATTGCAGGCAACTGAAAAGAAAATGTTTGGGACAAAAAAATATTGTAGGGACAGAAAATTAACCTTTTGAGATAAAGATATTCGTTATAGCTGGCCAAACGGTTGGACAAAATTAGCTGACATTTTTTAAGGCAATACCTTGTGGCATCCCGTAGGTATCCCGTAGGTATCCCGTAGGTATTCCGTAGGTATCTTGTATATGTGACAGGCTAAAAGTTTTTTAAAATTTTGGAAATTCCTCGGGCAACACCGGCTACTCCAACTAGTATAAATTAAAACTCTTTCTTGGTCCGTTTTTTACCTATCAGGGTGTTTGTATGTCCGATCATAACCTAGAAACCCAT
The DNA here is from genome assembly GCF_000591075.1 of Eurytemora carolleeae. Taxonomy (NCBI): domain Eukaryota; kingdom Metazoa; phylum Arthropoda; class Copepoda; order Calanoida; family Temoridae; genus Eurytemora; species Eurytemora carolleeae. The sequence goes on along the minus strand of NW_019396312.1, from coordinate 8,422 downwards.
TAAAATATTGACCTACAATTTGAATGGGGAACTCGGTAAAATCACGGGAATTTATTAGCTCCAGGTTTAGAAGTGTTAAGCTGAGTAAGTTGAATTTTATAGAGAACCTTTAGTTTCCATTCAAGTTTCAAACGCAAGTGTATTATACTTGCGAGCCCTGTAATACCGCGAAATTCCGACTGGAAACTCTAGTTTCCAGTCAAAGCTGGGTTTACAAACGAGTGTATTTATGAGAGAAAATAAATATTTAGTAATAAATCTTAATTTATGTAAATTGTGCAGCCATACATTTTCAATCTTAAATCAATGTGTTAAGGGAATGGAGCTTTAGCAGCAAACCCAAATGTTCTATAATTCCAATATCTTTAAAACCTGATGGTTAAAATCCTTCAAACTTAGTTTATTTGATCGAACATAATTCATAGTCTTCGACCTTAATTGAGTTGCCAAGATGATTAGAAAATCTGAGTTTGTGGCAAAGACACAATTTCTTTTACATTGAGAAGGTTCGAATTTTGTTAACATTTGTCTGCAGTGCACATTATGTAAATCTAAGAACGCTATGAATTCTATTTAATTATACAAAAGTAAATTTCGTCACTAAGAATTCCTTAACTTTTTTACTAAAATTTTCACAAAATTGCAAAAAAGATATTGTTGTATTCACTGAAAAAGTTCACCATACAATTAAAAATGTGTATTAAAATACAATTCCTAATTTTCACAAAATTGCAAAAAAGATATTGTTGTATTCACTGAAAAAGTTCACCATACAATTAAAAATGTGTATTAAAATTCAATTCCTAATGCTAACTTCAAACAAAAATATTGATAAGATAGAATCATTGCAAAAGAAAGCTATCCGTCTTTTGATGGGGTTACCTAGAATAAGTCAGACAGCGGAAGCTTTTTGGGCTTTAAACACACTCCCCTTCAGAAAATTAAGAATTTTTAATGTTATAAAATTGTTATTTCAATTGAAAAGAGATCAATTACCCCCAACATTTAAAAAAGATTTTATACTATCAAAATAAAAATAAAAAGATGCTTAAAAATGCCCGTTTTCCATAGAACCTATATCTCTCCATAAAGCTTTTGTTACTTTTTTTAACATTACAAATAAATCTAAAATTTTTATTTCTAAAAGTTGTTAGTTCATCATTGAAAAATACTAACAATCCACCACAAATTTATATTAAATATAATGTAAACAAAAATATGTAACTTTCCTTATCCTTTCCTCTCCTTTTCCTTTTATTTCTATTTTTATATTTTTTTAGAATTGGGGGGAAAAATTCCCACAACCTCTATTTTCAGAGATTTTTAAATATTTTATCCTGAAACACTTTATTTTGTATGTTTTTGTTATATTTCATCAATAAATAATTTTTTTTTACTTTTTTACTTTTTTTTACAAATCCTTAAAATTACAAGTTTTTATTAAAAAAAAACACAAAATGGAAACTAACTTTTTTAGCAAATTTTCCAACTCTCTCTTTAACAATTTTAAATATGTGTATAATATATCTTAAAATGGGGACACCCTGCGGGTTAAATATATAAATATAAATATATATTATATATGCAATCTAGAATCTAGAATATGCATATTTCACAAGATCTGTGAAAGCATTCTCGCATGCCCGGGGGTAAATTCGGAGTAGTGGGGTGTGAAAACTTCAGGGACATTAATAGAGAGAAAACCAAAACAAGGTGGATTGAGACGTCTCGAACCTTTCAGATCGGCACAAGTAGAAATATTGTACTGGCAGCCGTTGTACATTTGAATGTCCGAGCCGGGTCAACCTTTCCGGTCCCAGTTTGTACTGTACCTACCTCTATGGACAGGACTAGCCGGTGCAACAAGGTTGAAGCGGTCAGACGTTATGCTTCATATAGGTTGGATTTACTTTTACTAAAGAGGCAGAGGTGCGTGATTGAGCTTTTGTAAAGACACGATGTGTATGGGTAAACAAATGAAAAATGAACTATCTGCAGGTACAGATTAATATTTGTAATTTAGTACTTGAACAACTGTATCAAATATCATTTAGCATTTAAGATAAAAATCAGAAAAATAACTCACTCTCCTTCTTCTAACTTTTTTTCTCAATGAAAAAAAAACAAATAAATATAAATTATATTTTTGTTGATTATAAAATTGCAACTAACAGATGCCCTAAAAAGTATTTTGGCCACTTTGCACATTTAGTGTCCAATTTCTTTGATTTGAGAATACTTTGCTTTCCCCTGCATTCTGAGTTCAAGAAATAGAGAAATGTCGAGGTTTCGAGATTTATTTAGATCTGGGAATTCATCAAAATATTTCCCTCTGTCCGATTTAAATTATTTCGTTTAATCCTAGAATGGTGCAAAAGAGAAGTTTGATTTTTTTAAATCCCAATTTCTTCAATTGGGTTTTTGTAAATTAGCAAAGTTTTCTTCAGACTATTGAATTAGAGCCCAAGGGGCCAAAGGCTTTAAAAAAATGTATCAAATGTTAAAGATTTGTATCACAAGAAAGAAATAGAGAGTCTATTTTGGGTTTACCTAACCTAACGTCATCAGTTGGAATAGGGTTAAAATGTTACAAAAAACAAGGGTTCGTCTGAGCAGTTTTCACTTGTGTGAGAAATGTCCTTTTTTATACAAGACTATAATGACGATCTAAAATTATTTAATAATGACGACCTTAAAGTATTTAATAATGACGACCTTAAATTATTTAATAATGACGACTTTAAATTATTTAATAATGCCGATCTTAAAGTTGTTATTGAACTTTTATCCTTCATTAAGTTTTAAGGGTATATTGAAAATTCGGTCAGATATAGAAGCTGAAAGTAACCTGGAATTTGAGAAAAATACTAAATAAATTCCGTACAGTAGAATTTTACAAATGTACCTACTTAATTGTGTTGCAGGAGAAGAACCCTTGTATAGATGCAAGGCGTATTTTTTATTATTATGGAAAGCTCTATGTTAGTTTATTGCGTAGAATACTAGAAACATGGAAATGTACTTTTTTATGATTCTTTCATAAAGATTTTACTGTTGATAGTTAAACAAAGATAAAAAGCTTTTTCATATAGAAGATAGATACAGAGATAGATAGATGGATGTGAATAGATTGATAGATAAGATGCTCGATAGATAGATGGATGTGAATAGATTGATAGATAAGATGCTCGATAGATAGATAGCAATGTTTTGAAATGAAAGATACTGCTCGACATTGTACATAAATGAGCTGTAATGTATAATTCTTTGTGTGCAATTGATTTTTACATCACATCCAGCCAGACTAAATAATAAAGACTGCTCTACAGGGTTACCAACAAAGGATGAGACTGGAAAAGACGACCTGAAACTCAGGTACTATAGAGATCCCAAGGTTAAAATAAGTCTTCTTCTTAAATATAATTGTTAAGGCTTATTTAATGATCTTACAAACGTGTTTATCTTACGAATGTATACAGTTTATACACAATCAAGCGTAATGTCTGGATTCAATCCAGATTAATTAGTACTCCACAAAAAAGATCAACAATTGATCTGCTCTACGGAAGAATTATCTACCGATTTTCTCATAATAAATTTTGTATTTCTCAAATGTCAACACTCGATAATCAAAGATCAATCATTGATCTTTGCAAATAGTAAACCACTATGTATTGCAATAAACCTGTCATCTCGTATGCCGTACGTTTGACACCCCATATTTAACTTACTTTATAAGTAGCCTACGGAAAAATATGTCAGTTTTGATATTAAATATGTAAACGTATTTTAAACGTCAACAAACACGGTAACAACACCGTGCATGTTATTTAATTTATTAGTCTGAAACACAAAAGTTTTAATTCCAGAAAAAATGTAATTCCTAAAAAAACATTTGAAAATCAATTCGAAAATACAAAGTTTTCACAATCCCAGTACAATTTACAATATATATATATAAATACTATAAACGTAAAACAATATGTAATCAAATTGTAGAAATTTATTAGAACCGATATAGATATTTAAATTAAGTAAATAATGTTTTGACAAAGAAAAAGTTTACAGTACAGTACAGGAATCTTTAATATTGGCAACATACGGAATACATTCTGTACAGTCGTCTCTGAAGTCTCATCCTTTACGGGTAACCCTGTATGAATATCTATGAGTCGTTGGGCTAGGGCAATAAGCTCGTACCGGCCCGACTCATTCACTTCTAAATATTGTTTAGTATACAAGTGACTCTCCATTTATAGAGTGGCATGACGGATTCACAACGGAACCTTTTATAAGCTTGGTCTAATCAAGAATGCATTAATGCATCTATTCATGTTTAAATCTTTAAAAATCAAATATTTACAACTGTGCTTTTCTACAAGTTGACTTGTGCATCTGTATTGTAGAAACAATGGGAGGATAGGTATAGTACCCTTGTTAATTGGACATGCCTTCCGTCACTTGAAGGTACAACAACAGTTCCTTTAATGCAAACAACCAGCTTTTGGATTTAATATCCTGCACAGTTCAATATGAGTCAAATTTTAATAAAATTGATGGAATATCAACATTTAAAAGTTGAAACCTTAAGTTTTTCCTCGTGTCAATAAAAAAACTCTTTCAGCATTTAATAAGTATTTTTCCTTCTATTAATACGCATATAAAAGAACTGGCTCACAATTTATCAAGGGGGGGGGGGGGAATAAAATAAATTCATTTGAAACTTCTGGTACTGAAAAGTACCGAAAAAAATTGTTCTCTGGAATTCCACAACAAAGATTAACAACTCTCCCAATATAAGGAGTTTTCTTTTTTTGAACTAAATATTTATATTTTCCGTTTCTTGTTAAGTGTTTACAATTGTGTTACACAATTGATATTACACGAGATGAGTTACGGAAAAAGGTTTTAAATATATTTTTAGAGAAAATTAATTAATGGTAAGTTAGGATAATAGAAAAAAAGCATCAAGGAGCAAATTGTTCCGTGTTTGCAAATTTTATTTAAGGCGACATTCTGAAAGATTATGAATAAGAAAATGTTGCAGAAGCATATTTTAGGACAAGATAATTAGTAATATGGGGAAGAATTTAACATGTTATATTTGTATGAAGGTGACATGTATCGAAAATGCTTATTAAAAAAATATTCCGAACATTTTATAAATTATATTTCAGACGACATTTTTGAAGAATACTAAGAAAACGTAAACATATTTTGAGACATGATACTTTGTATTATGAGGAATAGTATAGCATGTAAATATTCTAAAACATTGTAATTTGTAATATGAGGAAGAATATAGCATGTAACAAAAAACGCGTTTAAAATCATGATGATTTGGAAGAGACAAATTAAATCTATTCATCTGTATAAGAGCGATATTTATCGAAATTGTTTATGAAATACATTTCGAAAATTCTATACACTATACATAAAGAATGTTTTCTAGAAACATTATAAGAGTTTGGGATTTTGAAAATCATTTAAATAGGTCAGTTTAACCGCTGTCATTGTGCGAAAATTCCGCCAAAATCTGGCCGGAACTAAAATATTCCAACTTGGACCGCCTCATCGATCTCCATTCTCTCCATGGATAGGAGAGGATGGAGACTTGTTTCACATGAAAGTTAATATCTATAATTTCTACATATTGAAAATGAACAAATATTTTAAAGCTGTAAACCTGTGATCGCAATGCACACTTGTATTGTAAATGATAAAAATAAGTAATAGAGAAATAATTTTTAAATGTGATTCTAACTTTTGTCATTGATTATAAAGTGAATAATTAAACCGTTTTAATGATTTGATTTGAGGAACTAATACATACAGAACAAAGACATGACTTAATTGCAGAACGAAACCGATGAAAAGTAGTAATTAACTGAATAATATATAGTTCTGCTTTTAACCTATAAAAATCATAGCTTTGTATTTAAAATAAAGTGATCAGCTCAGGGGGGGATGATAGTTAACTACCTGGGCCGCTGTCTACAGCCTAAGTGTACACCTAGGACAGTTTACTAATATGGGGATATTAAAGAGATTATGGCCTATATCATACAGTACACACATTAAATATGCAGTACGCTTTCGGAGTACAAGTGTATGGGGATGTTTTGTATCTTAAATTTTACTCAGTTTTCTCAGAATCGTATCCTAACCATGAAATATTGCTCTGTAAAAGACTGCAATAGTACGTCTTCCTGTAAAAATGTAATCCTGCACACGATAAAAGAGCAGTGGATTGCAATAGTCAAATGGAAAACAGACTCTCTTAACCGGAGATGCAGTCAGTATTTTAAAAATAAATGCTATAGAAGTCTCTATGGTAAAAAGTTGTGGAACAATGCTGTACCCATAGATTTGGCTGTTCCTACAGATTTTCATGTCCAAGTGATAAAGAAAGATCATAATTATGCCCTGCCTTCTTCTCAAGAAACAATTCAACTTCTCCAAGATAGTGCGGAAATGGGAATGAAATACAAAGAGAGATGTTAGAACCTTCAAAAACGTTAAAAAAACTGTTTTAGATCTCCAGGATACACTTAAAACTGCGTGCCAAAAATATCCATCTAAGAGAGTACCATGGAGCTACTAATGGCTTCTGCTTCTCAAATTCCTGGCGAGATTTTTCAGAGAATTAGGCGCAAGCCTACAGGTTAGTTAAGCACAGTTTAAGTTCCCTAGAAAGGCGAGGGGGGGTGGAACTCATACAACATGATTTTCATCCATCTTTTTTAACATCAAAGATTTTTTGGCAACAAACTTGTGGGGGAGGGCTCATACAACATGATTTCCATCCATCTTTTTTAACATCAAAGATTTTTTGGCAACAAACTTGAATAAAATCCAATAACTTTTTTGTTAATTTGTTTGTTCACTGTATACAAAGAGCAAATGTTCGTAATCAAGGGCGTATACAGGGAGGGGGCCCTACCTAGACCTGCCCCCCCTAGAAGCTCTTAGGGGGGGGCAACATTTTTTTTTGCGCATATTTTGCCCCCCCCCCCCACATTTATTCTTGTATGAGCCCTTGTTCGCATTTGAAATAAAAGATTAGTCTAGTAATCGTTAAAATAGTTTGATATTTGATATATCTTTTATTTTTAGGTTTGTTCAGAACTGTTTAGAAGATTGTTTGCCACATGAGAGTATGCTTAGAGACTGGAGTGCAAAAGTTGATGGATCCCCTGGTTTCTCAAATCAAGTATTTTCATGCTTGAAATAAAAATTGTATGACAATTTATGAATAAAAGTCTTTTAAAGTAACCAATTTTTAGTAAGATATTCCAATATTAGTTTGAATTATTAGTGTTTAAGTTTTCCTTTAAAAGTGTAATTGAAAATAAAGAAAATTTATCTATTTTTTAGTTATATAAATTACCGAGATCCCTGTAGCCCAGAGTTTTTGATTGAAAACTTTTTTCTGCTTAAATGAAAATAAATATTTTCAGAAATCACCCCCGAGTACTTTAATATACAGATTGACCTTTGGAAGTGGAGTACATGGCCTGTACAATTAGTAAAGGATTAGCGTACATGAAACATGAAAAATATTGTACTTTCTCATCTAGTTTTGAATTTCTCTAATTTTTGATTATTAAAAAGTAAGATCCAATGTTTAGTGATAAAGACCGGATCATGAAAAAAGATACCATACAAATCGAGTTTCTAAGCCTTAAACCGAAATAAAATTTTGTTTATATTTAAAAATATTCTTTATTTGGTCACTTAATAATAAATTATCTACATTGAAAATATCACATAAAAATCAGACCTTTTCAGAATTCTTGGGGTCTTCATGCGCCGGGGGTTCACAAACCCTTTTCAGAATTCTTGGGGTCTTCATGCGCCGGGGGTTCACAAACCCTTTGACCAACCTAAAGAATAATTACAATAAAGCTAAAATTATTTTTAAAACCAAAATGGCAAAATTTCGGCTCGGTTGTTTTTAACAATGATTATAAAATTTCAAAAACATTTTGGTTCAAAAAAATGAATCTCTAAAATAATAATGCAAGCGTAATCTAAAAATAAGTTAATGATAAAGGATGTTTTCATGAAAACTTCAGCTAGGTACTAAAAAATAAAAATCTAAATGTTTTTATTTTCATTCTAAACAATAACCCTCAATGAGAATTTAAATACTTAGGCATTTTAAGTCTTTTTATAGTTCAACAAAAAATGTGCATTGAACAAGACAGACATATTTTGGGGGTGGACGTTTGTGATTAAATGATGGGATTTTTAATTATTTTATTCTAATTATTTACTTTCCTTACACGATGCCCAAGTTTAACGATGACAGATATATATATATAAATATGCAAAAAACGATCCAAAAACGATCCAAAAAACGAGCATGTTGTAACGATCGTTTTTGTTTCATTTTCCACTTTATTTAGGATAACCTATC